>NC_089741.1:61903463-62085963 GCF_040412425.1 Macrobrachium rosenbergii
AATTCCTCCTTTAAAAAAGAAACGTGATTTTGAGAGTTTGATCTTGATGGGAATTCTTTGCAAAAACGCCAAGTTGTGAAGCAGGTTCTAAGGGATTTGAAGGAATGCGAAAAAGATATGTTCGTGTACCAAGCAGGGTTAGCAATTGTGCACGATGAAAACAAGTGAAATTGTGCAACATCTTTTTACGTTACCTCCCCATTTACGTTTTATTGTATTTTATATATCGTATTATGTTGATGTTGGATGTCAGTGAAAATGTTAATTACGTGATCCATTTTTACCAACAAAGCTTAGGTAAAGCTCAACAAGTATGAGGAAATATTCAACGATATTTTGAAACACAAAATAGATTAGTTGTTTGTATGATATAGATACAGGTATGAAAATATGGTTTAAAAAATATTTTCATATATGTATTTGCCCACCACGCACACGTATAGAATAGTATGTGAAAACTGATATGTTTACATCTGCTGAATAGATTCCAAATTACTCTTTATTTATATGGTATCATCCCCAAGTGCCATGGAATGTAATTATCAACTTCATCTTGGGATATGCTGAGGAAATATATTCCCAAATCACCAAACCTTTCATCATAGTGGTACATGTTACAGAAAAATGGAATGTAGCGCCTACGTATAGGAACCAAAATACAAAGCCTCTCTAATTTCAGGACTGAGGTCACTTCCTCAAGAACCAAATGCAATTCGAGATCAAAGGGAAATGATCAGTAAGACCCCCATAGACGGCCTGTGATACCTCTACGTCCTCTCACTTGCTGTTTATGTTACAAGAGGGGCTAAGAATAGAACCACAGACTCAAGCGTTACCATTTCTTAAAGGGAAAACCATTTCCTTTATATCATGCGGAATGCAACCCCGAGATAATGAGGAAGAGGCGTGAAAGGTCAATTCTCTCTCTCTCTCTCTCTCTCTCTCTCTCTCTCTCTCTCTCTCTCTCTCTCTCTTGTTGTCACTGATATTTCAAGTAACATAGTAGCATCTCAAGGGCCATTTCGTCATTTCAGCATGAATTATATCTCATATATCCAAGGGTCCTTTAAAGTGTTTACCTCTAAAGTTCTTTTTAATTGATGCAAGTATTCAAACTACAGTATTATTTTTACAGACAAATGAAAGACGTTCAGAGTGAATGCGAGAGTAAGAGAGAGGGAATGTTTCTCTCTTTTTCACCATCAACTTGAAATGCTATTCGCCTTTACGATCAGTAAAATGGGTCTCGCTGAGCCATCTTTGATTAAACTGACACTGGGAACAAGAAATAAACACTTTTCTTAATTACGTCAGTTGTTACATGTTTGGTTTATTTTTGCCAGAGAATGTTGCAGATGAATATCGATTTAACTATGCAGTCTCATTTAATTTCAAAGTTTATTTTAAGAGTTATATCATACTTTTTAAGGATTGACAGTGATGAAGTTAGTATTTTATGTATATATATATCATCGCCTTGTTCCTCCTCAGAGAAGATATTCTCCTTCGTATTTTGGCAAGACCATCCGGGTTTCGATCCCTCACAGTTGAATATGCGTTAGGTATATAATTCATTGCTTAGGTCATCATAGTTATAATGAGATTAGCGGAACGTGCCTAAAGCTCTCCGCCTCGTATGTAATTCGAGGCTCGGCCCTTTTGCCGGAGAGACGGTTGTAATAACCTCTAAGTAACGATTTCTCATTATATATATATATATATATATATATATATATATATATACTGTATATATATATATACTGTATATATATATTATACATATATATTGTAGAGAGAGAGAGAGAGAGAGAAGGAGAGAGAGAAGAGAGAGAGAGAGAGAGAAGTGGATGGAGGTGTTCGACGTGTGTTACTGAAGAAGCTAATGTTGTTACGGTTTCCAGCGTAAGGGATTCATCCACGACTCCGCATTTCAGCTATGAATGTGGCAGTGCCGTTGTGTCGTGTTTATTATGGAACCGCCTCCTATCAGCGAAACGTCCTGATGCTTAAAACCTACATTGGTTTTGGTACGATAAACTTTATCATAGGCTGACTGCAGCAGTGCCAATGTTTCCTGTCAGTGCTTTGTAAAAGAAATATTTGTGATGTAGAAGTAAGATTTCTAAAAGGTTCAAATCCTATGACTGAAGTCCGAGTGTCAGCCACTTTACGTTATTTAAGAAATTGATTGTTTATTAGTATATGTATACATAAATACCGAATATATAGATTTTTATTATTTCTCACTCTCTCTCTCAGCCTTTTTACGAATGTATGCTATCAGACAGGAGGGCCTCGACGAGGTAATCTTCACCTGACCTGGGTGAAATCATTCACAAGATATTTTCTCTTTCTCTATCTCTCTCTCCACACACACACACACACACACTCACATATATATATATGTGTGTGTGTTTGTGTACATGGATGGGTGGCGCCAGAAGGGTAGAGCCCTCCCAACAGTCAGGGATGGAGTCCAGTTTTCTTCCACTGAGCTGCAGGATCCACACACACATACACTCACACACACACACACACACACTATATATAGAGAGAGATATAATATATATATATATATATATATATATATATATATATATATATATATATATATATATGTGTGTGTGTGTGTGTGTGTGTGTGTGTGTGTGTTTATTATCTTAAAGCGGTTTCCCTTAGCAGAGGTGAATCCTGGGAAAGTCAAGACGTTTAGTATCTTCCCTAAATTTTCGATGTCGCCGTAATTAGATACTTTTGATCGGTGACAAGATATCATTGATAAGATATGTTAATTATGTGGTTCTTCCTTTTTTCATATATTTTTTTTACTAATAATGTCATTGAAGCATCAATCCGATGTGTATATGGCTAGTTGCAGAAGTGATGTATGAAATTTCTCTCGAGAATTACTGGCTTTTAGCGAAGAACGTCCCTCCATATAATGATAAAATTTGCTTATGTTTTATTGGAGGGAAAGCGTTTGAAGTGTAAGACTGAGACTATACACAGGACACTGGAATTTAGAGAGAATTGAAAGGGAAATTCAATCCTAGAACTATCTCTGTCAACATTAGAATAATAGCAGGATCTTCAAAACAGCCCAGTGTTAACGAAGCGCCTATATTGTCAGCGTCAGCATTGCTGTACATTTTCGTAGAGTCTGGCAGTTTGCTAAGAAATTCATGTTTGCCTTGATTAAAGTCTTCTAAAATGGTAATGCTGGTAATGTTTTATTAGTTAATTAACAATGCTAAAAAAAAGCAATCTTTCGTAATTATTATCTTCAAAATTATAGCATTTGTTATGAGTGATCTCTGAATCGACATTGATCTTTATCATTTAAACGTACTACAATTTTCCATCTGCCCTTTGGCAAAGAACTATGAGATAATTAGAAACCTACGAAAAGTGCAGATAGCCGAGAGGAAATGAGTCGAGCCCGAATGAAACAAATACTTGGCTTGTGTATTCAGGGAGACACCCAGACGACCATTCTCTGGCGTCTCTTGCACACCCACAGCCGTTCTGTCGCCCTGCTCACGGGAACAGTGAACGTGTGTATATATACACATGTGTATGTGTATATAATGTATATATTCAATATATTCGCTTGTAGGCATGTATGTATATGTGTGTATAGAGATATATATATATATATATATATATATATATATATATATATATATATATATATATATATATATATATATATATATATATATATATATATATATATATATATATATAAAAACAGAACAGTACATACTTTGACATACTCTTGCAATGTGCCGTATCGCATTTGTGTACCTTTTTGTTTGCATGAGCAACTTTTAAAAACTTTTGCTCTGCCGTACGCGTGGAATTACGTGTACGTACATAAACGTGGGCAGGCATACAATGTGTGCGCTCGGTTGCCTCCACAATAGGGATGAAGTGTCGTCACTTCTGCAGAGATGTGACGCATCCGTTTAAGAAGCAGGAGTTGCAAGTTTCCACCCTCACGTGCTGAGGGGAGAGAGAGAGAGAGAGAGAGAGAGAGAGACTAGATGAATGAAAGAAGAGAGCGCATAAAAACCTTAGGTTGTTGATATAAAAGTGAGCGCAGTCATAACGATAATAAAATAATTGGATAAAGAATGTCACTGGACGTGCCAAGAGGATGGGGTAGTCCTCGGAATGGGTGGGTTTTGGGAGTTAGGGATGGGGTTCTTAGGGTAAGGAGGGGAGTGAGGTTTAAGAATGAGCTTCGGGAACCATCGAATGTTCATGAAGTGACCCCACCTTCCTTTCTTGTCTTTTTTTTCTCTCTCTCTCTCTTTTATATTTCCTCTTGGTTCCTTTCTCGTTTGGGATTTTGCATGCAACTGCCACGGCTCTTATTAATTTCCTTTCATTATTTCTTTTCTTGACTCCAGACTTGTGTCTGGGATCCATGTGACGTCACATGCTCTTCTAACTTGTGATCGATTCATTTCAGATCTGACTTCGAGAGTTTTTTTTTTTTTTTACAAGGTTTGCGACTTGTGTTTTGGGTCATATGACGTCACGTGGCCTGCTGGTGTATTCATTTCAGATCTGACTTCCGGAGAGAGAGGGAAAGAGTCAGTGAGTTTGTTTAAGCTTCATGTCTTATAAAGTCTGTGCCTGTGGGTGTGTGAACAACAGTGTGATGGGGTCTTATTTGGAAAAGGCAATTGTTGTATTTGTTTTGTACTCGTACATAATTTGTTTTCATGGAAAGTGGAAATTACGTCCGAATTTTGTTTCTTTTAGAGAAAAGTAAGCTCACAAGTATTTGCGCTTTTTTTCATGAAAGGCACGTAGCTTACTACAGTACTTTCATCTGGCACTTTTCTGTAAAACAACTACGCTTTTTTGAGACCAGTATAAAACTTTGTCTCATATATGTACAAATGTTTCACAGGTTATTTTGTCGCTGTTTTTATACATTGTAAATAACCGAGTTTGCTAAGCATTACAAATTTTTAAAATCTCTTATTCCTGTTGTGATTTTCGTTATCTATATCACCAGGTCTTAGATTTCGTAGCTGCCTTATAGTTACTATTGTATTCGTTTTACCAAGTTGACACATTCACTCCAACTGGTCTAATCATCTAGGAATAAATTTCCGAATCAGATCGTCAGGTTGCGTCTTTTAAGAAATAAAATGTTCTTTTTCCATATACTGGTTGTATTTAATATAAAATTGTTAGTTGTATGCTATCCTCAGACTTTTTCGATCCTATTATTTTGTGAAAAGTTCTTTGTGAAGAAAAGTTGCCGACATAATGTTTTATTCGGTACTACATGGTATTAAGTTACTCTTTGTTACAGGAATGAAGTTCATATTTTCTGCTTCGGGATTTCTTGATGTAGATGCTTTAATTATGTACAATTCCTAGACATTATATTGGTGAAGTTAGGTTTTGTTGGGGAGTATCACGCATTGTTGAATAGTGGATGAAAATGTATCTATTAGCGGTCAGATGCTGTGATATCAACGGCTGTATTGACAGTTTTATTCTCTCTCTCTCTCTCTCTCTCTCTCTCTCTCTCTCTCTCTCTCTCTCTCTCTCCGGCATTTCTTGGTATGATACTGTAGCTTAGTAACCCGACAGCGTTTATGTTGTTTTTTTAATATATGGTGATGCCAATGTGATGCACTAAATGTACCATTAACACTCTCGTATGACGTCTGGGTGTAGATCCTTCATACGCAGTGTTTTGCTTATAGTACACTAGTGATTATGTTAAATCACCACACTGATAACATTTATGTTTTATGTCGCGGTAATATTAAAATATACAATAATAAGATTTTACAAGATTGCAAAAACCTGTGACGTCCGAATTGAGCATGAGATCGCAGAAATGATTTGCACCAATCGCCAAACTTAGTGTCGTCCGATTCGTACGCGGGTCCGCGACAATGTGGCACTTTGCACCAACTAGCGAACTATGCCAGCAGTTGCCCATCATATTAACGAAATATTTTACACCCTTACGTATTACGAACACCCTTTGCTATTTGTTTTCGATTTTCACGCGAAAAGTTTACAAAAATTTCTGTATCATGATGGAAGGAAAAATATTTTGCTAGTTAAACTGACATGAATTTTGTCAAGTTCTTTTAAAAATTTGAACTCCATGTTATATTATGTGTGACGAATTACTGATACCAAATGAGAGTCTCGGTCAACTATATTTGAGTTTACTTAAAATGTGTACTGTAGTACTGTAGTTTCCATTCGTTCATGCTATATTCTTTTGTTATAGTATATGACTCCTACGTGTCAGTGTTCATGATGACGTTTTCAAGGATCTGTTTTCACTTTCTGATGAAATTATACAGTTATGCTGACATTCAAGATTCCTCAGCTGTCATTGTGTGTTGCTGTAGCTTTTAAGAAAATTATTTGAGGTGTTTTGTTTCGGGGTTTTATGACAACGGAGAGGCTTTGATATTTTGTTGGTAGGTTTCAGGTATCATAGTAATTCGTCCTACAAAAAAATGACTGCTGTTATTTTGCATAAGCAGATGTTAGGGATGAACGAAACCACAAGACTATTACGATGGATAACGAAACTAATATAAAAGTTTTCGTATCCCCATCTCTCTAGAAATCCTAGATTTATTAGGAAAGAGGTGAATGGGGAGGGTCGGCTGTGTATGACATATTCTGGAGTTATTATTCGGTTGTTAACAGTCCCTTCAATTGATGTGGGAAATAAGCAACATGCCATTCACTGGGAACTGCAGCGCCATAAGCATTCCAATATGTTAAGTCTGAATGACACAGCAAAAACGAGCTGTGTCATATGATTTGTTCTCGTTTATTGTATGATTTTGTGTTGGGCAACTGTCATCCAGCAGTTCAATAAACTTGCACATTCTTTGAGTTTTTTTGAAGAGGAACTACATCCAAGGAGGCTAATACGTTAGAAAACACGCACTTTAAATCCATTAATATGATGCACTGATACAAAAGATGATAAATCAGGATTCTGTAATAACGGTAAAGTAAGTATTCCCGTTCATTGTGTATGCTCCAACACTCTGAAGTCGCAGCATATGTAGGGCAAAAGTAGGCCTAAAAAAAGTCGAGCATGCGGCTTTTTAGAGTGGGAGAAGGAGAAGGAGACGGAGAAAAGAGACGAGGAAGAGTGGAAGGAGGGGAATTAGGCGCAAAGCTCCTGCCCGAGAGGGGTCTAAAGTCCTACGAGTGTCCAAGGAAGAAGGAAAAGTAAGGGTTCAAGAGGAAAGGAGGACGGAACAATCCTGGATAAGGAAGGGTTAGAGAACTTCACAAGAGACAGACATTGGGGAGAGACAGAGTCGAAAAGACACGCGCACACGAACGTACACGCGCGCGCGCGCACACACGAATTGTCCAAATGCAGTTGAAGAGGTAAGAGGGGTTTGTTGGGGGGAGGGGGAGAGGGTTGAGAGAGAAAGAAACAAACGGACAGAAAATTAATTTGATATAGGGGAGATAGGGGACACGTGAACTCTAGTAGGGGGATTGTCGATAATGTGAAATACAAATAGGAAGAGGGAAGAGAAGACGCGAATGTCTTGGAGGCAGAGGGAGAGGCCTTCTTCAGTCTCGAAGTGTGGCTAAAGAAAGAGCTAATATTTGGCTTTCAATTGTGGAAAATTCATTCATCCTGGAACACGGGAAAATATCAAAAGACTAATTAATGTAAAAAATACTTTCACGGCTATTATTATGTGATGAGATTATGTCCCACTTAGGATTGTGCAAGAGAGAGAGAGAGAGAGAGAGAGAGAGAGAGAGAGAGAGAGAGAGAGCTAATGGCACCGGGGAAGCAAGAGGCGTGATTTGGGGTATAGTATTTTTAGGGAGGAGGGGAGGGGAGGGTCCCTGGAGGAGGGGGGTGAGAATGCGGCATGTATGGGGGCGTTGGCCTGGGATGGTGGAGTGCAGGAATGGAAGGGGAATGGGAAGGGAGGGGAGGACAAAGGAAGGGAAGCTGTCTCGTCCCTGATAACGTAACTGGCAGCAGCACATCGTCATCTCCAACACGTCCCCGCTACTACGACTACCATCATCACCAGACACTTTTGAATAATCTTCGCTCGAGGGTAGGAGCATCCTACTTACTGGAGGAAATATTCTTGGAAGAGAGAGAGAGAGAGAGAGAGAGAGAGAGAGAGAGAGAGAGAGAGAGAGAGCGAGACTTATATGGTCCAGTAGATGTTTAATAGTGCAGCTTTTAAATGGGCCATTCAGCATTTGAACGACGAATTTTTAAGTGATGATGTGACAAGCTTACTTTCATAGATATAGCACGTTCTTTTAATGTTTCTTTTTAGTAGCAGAGTCACTGAAGAGCAGGATCCTTCCTTCATTTGGTTTTCTCCAAAAAATGGACTTTGTCAGTTCCTTTAATTTCAGTGACCTTTTTGTTTTTCAGAATCACCGATGGTTACTCTCACATATTATTCAACTCTATTATTTGTCCTGCATTAATGACCACCGTTGTTGTTACGCCATTTTACAGAAGTCACAAGTCAGTCAAATTAGTATAATTTTGCTTTTTTTTTTATACTACACTTACATAATTTTCGACAAAATTTCGACATTTTTCCTTATACTAGAGTTCAGGAAAGCTCTAAAAATACACAGAGAAATGGTGACCACCATCTGAACACGCAAACGAGAACTTGGGAAAAAGGACAACTCCTAAAGTTAATATGAGAAATGTGCAGTTCAAAGCTATATAAAGTCGGCGTTATGCAAATTGCTGGGAATCGGAGTGAGAGAAAGAACGCTGCATGTGCTTAAATAGCTACATAGCTACATTCTTATGACTGGATGCCTCTCTGTTTATTGTTGTTTACGGACCACGATTTTATGTTTGTAGCCTAAAGTTTACTTTCAACTTCAGTGAACATTTTTTGTACATATTTCATGTAGCATTAAAACTAGCAAACATTTTGTATTGGTTTCTTTTCGTTTGGCTGTAAATTTAGAATAAAAGAAATGATACCCTTCCGAAATGTCGTAGAGATTCCGCAGATAAACATATGAAAATCCTTTCGTAGGCGCTTCAGATCAGTCACACTCTTAAGTTGAACTGATTGATAATTAGCTACTGGTGTTTAACACAAATTGTAATGTCAGTATATTTCTGGGAAAGGCTCGTCTCATTAAGTTATATACAATGGAGATACTATCCAGGTTCTAGTGAAAGAGTGTGACTGATGGACCGGGTGTGAATTAAAAATTGTCTTATTGTAGCGAGACAATAACAAAATACACGTGACCGAAGTCTTGGCTTTAAACAAGGTTTGCTCTACACAGAGACATTTGTAACTTGTAGATTTGGCGTGTATTCTTTATAACAAATGTGCTCTTGGCAAAATACTAGAGTAAGTATTTGAGAAAGCTCATATTTGCCGTAAGAATATGTCCATTTGTGAAGTAGTTGATAAATTAAGAATATTGACAAGTTAAGAATAAGGGAAAATAAAAAATGTTCGAGTGTGAGATTACATGTCTAAACCATTCCTTTCTGTTTGCCTTGCCACAACTTGGTTATTAAAAGAGCTGTTGAAAAGACATCATCAGTATCATGCAGTTAGGGAATGCAACAAATTTATAAATTAAATTCGTGATGTGGTTAATTTGAACACAGGTTTTGCGTTCGTAATATGGTGATATCTCAAACTGCATAGCAAGCTGTTGACTACATGTAAAGTGACGTTGTTATAGATTAATAAGAATAAGGCGTTCAGACTTTTCATTTGATTAAGTAAGTAAATAAAGTAATTTAATATGTATGAAGATAAAGTTCTTTTGCTCATGCCCAGTTTTCAAACTAAAATTTTCATTATAGTAAAATGTTTCCTTCATATACTGGAGGATTTAGTTATTGCCAAATCGATATCTGAGGATGTAATGTCCCAACTATGTTTTCCGGTTTTATTAATTGAAAAAATTCCATATCCTGATAGACCTTTTTTATATTAGAAACATTTAAGAAAGTTAAATAGATTTCCTTGTTGATGTGTAACAATAGCGTTTATTTTGAATAATGTGATCATTGCATCAAAGTTATGTCAATCGTGCAATCCAATCTTTGAGTAATGAATATGCCAAAGCTTTGAGAAGACAACTCAAAGCGTTACGAGGATAATTAAGGTTATTGTAACAAGGATATGACAACATACCTGTCTTGATTCCATTTATTTCGACTTCTGAGTAGTCCTTTAGAGCATCTGTTCGTACTGATGGCAGGAGAAAATACCAACATAAACTCCTTTCTGAAAATAGAAAGACAGTACGCGCTATAAACACGTTCTTGGAAGTGTCCATGTAATTTCTGTGCAGGCTGTGCACATGTACTTACAGACACAAAAGTTAATGGTATATTTTTTAAAAGAAAATTTTTAAGATCTTTTAATAACAGATTGGAGATGGCTGCAGCTTTGTTATACTTTGGACTCTGAAACCCGTAAAATTTGAAGTTTACTACGTCAGAGAGAGAGAGAGAGAGAGAGAGAGAGAGAGAGAGAGAGAGAGAGAGAGAGAGAGAGAGAGAGAGAGAGAGAGAGAGAGAGAGAGTTATTCCTAGCCAACTTGGGTCACCAGTAGTAGTTTCAAGTGAATTCCTTTTACTCGAACATTCCGACTGGTTAATGATTAATACCCATCAGTCACAATTCACCCAGGCCCTACAAATTCCAGTCTCTCAAAGGGGTGAGGATTTGCAATGAGGGATCTTCATATTTTGCCATCAAACGCATTTTCTATATCAACCTATTGGGTTTAGAACAACAAAATTAGCATGTTCCTACAGATTTTCTCAACGTGTATTTTCAAATCTTTGAAAAAAAGATAATTACCATCTGTAGGAAGATGGGGGACGATTGATCCATTTATTTAAAAACATGATTTATAATTTAGTCCGCCGTGAATGATTTGTGGAATCTTGATGTTAGTGCTCCATGGAACTTGCTTCTGTACATTTGTATAGAAAAATAAGACAGAAAGAAAGAGCCAAATCCATGAAAGAAAAGCCAAGGGAACGTTAGTCTTGTTAGACTAGAGAGAGAGAGAAAAAACTCATCTCGAAATTTAATTATGAAAAGCTAATGGGGTTATTCTTCAAGGGACATTTCTTTCGGCGAGGTAGTGAGATTAGATAAGGTGGACGGGAAAAAGATGTGCTGTATCATCACGATTTATCATTATTCCTATTTTTCTCATGTTAGTTTTATTTTCAAGCCCAGGATTTTCCATATCTCATGATCGGCCTTGAAATACTCATTTATTGTCAATCGTGAATTTTTAGGCGTAGGATGAAACCTCAAAACGTTTTACAAAGATTTCCCTTATTCCGAGAGGCGGAGGCGGCTGGGGGTGGGGTGGATGATTATTTTATATGGGAGGCCATTAAGAATTTTGAGATCAGTTTCAACGAATGTTTTGTACGTGGTTCATGTGCTTTTTCTAATTTTCTGAGCTTGGTATGCGAACTCGATCTTCCCAAAGATATAGAATAAGGATCACAGCTGCTCATAGCGCACAAAGCTCCTAAAGTAAGAAGAGCTAGAAATCAAAGATGGTTCTCGTAAGTAATTCTCAGAGGGTATGTAACTATGCTGATTGGTGTACAATACTGAGTATAATACAAATTGGAGATTACACATAAGCTTTGTGTCTGTGCTAAAAAATCTCAAGGTAGAATCGTTTCAAGAATAAAGAAGGAAGGATAACTGGCGCGTGGATATTGTATTTTGATATTTGAGTCGTCATTTCTATACCCTAGCATATTGCGCATTTTTTTTTCATTTATCATTATCATCGGCGTCAATTCCGAGTGAAGTAAAGGGACTCTGAAATTCCACCACTTTTGTTTTTCCTGTGCTCTGCTTTGCGTAGATCTCCATTCATCTCCAGTCTCCCTTCCTATAGTTCTCCTTAAGATAGGTTTGGTTCTTTCAACTCTTCTGGTGCACACTGGAACCCAGCTGACACTGCCACTTAATATTATCCCTGGGGTTGTGCGGAAGACACATCCAAGCCATCTTTCATACTTGTGTCATCTCAGTTTTATGGACGATTGATATTGATGAAGGATTTTGCTGGGTTGTAAATAGTCATCGGGTGAGATAGCAAAACAAGTCTCAGTATTGCTACTGAAGACTAAGGGTTAGCAAGAACATAGCAGAAAATAAACATCACTTTTAGTTACTTGGTTGTTTATTTCTTATTAACTCTCTTTAAATATAGTTTTGCCGGCAATTGATTCACTTGAGCTGATCAGTAACGTTAGCATTTAGAACGTTCATTGTATGTCATCGAGATAAAGAATTTCATCAGGCGTCTGAAAAAAAAGGGGCAAATTAGGTTGAAGAAATCATTTCCATTTTGTTATATTAAAAGTAATGAATTAAAAGTAGCAAATGTGGAGAATAAATGAAAGTAATAACAAGCCCACAACATAACTATGCGTCCACGATTTTCGAAAAAGATTGTGGATTTCCATTCGCAAAGGTAATTCCTCATATGAATCTATATAACATATATGGTTTAAATTTTTCTTTTCAAACATTTACCCCCCAAACAAAAATACTGAATTTTGAGGAGTTTTTACAACTAAACGGCCCAGACAATATATGAGGTTTGTTTTCGAATGAAATAACGGCAAAACCTTATCATAAATTTTATGGAGATTTGTCAGAGGGAAAAACCCCCAGCGAAAATTCGTTCGTGTAATTCTGAATTCATACAGAAATGCAATGTTATTTTCATTGTACTGTGCAAGTTATCGTTTGGTGATGATAAAAATAATAATTTATATGTTATTTTATTGCTGTCATTGTTTTTTGTTAAGTATACATAGGAAATGAGTTTAACTATTTTCTTACACATATTTTGTTTCCTAAAATAAGTGAACACAGTTTGTATTCCAGAAATAAGTGAACACCTATTAAAACTCGAGTTCATCTATCGTGGGTTAAAAGTTTTTCGGTTAGCAAAAGAAAGTAACTAGTTTTTCCTGTTATGAAGAATGTGAATGATCTGTTTTAGAATTAGCATTTGCACGGTCCGCTAACGCATGAATTTCTTTGATTTTTCAGCATTCTCAATTATTTTGACACAGTTAGAGGTTAGCAATTAGTTTTTTATTTTTTACAAAGTGTAACATGTATTATCAACATTATTTGTACAGTCGCTGTTGTACAGTGATTTACTTATATACTTATTCCAGCGAGGAATTATATAAAGCAGTGGAAAATACACTTTGAAAATAAATTGGGGTCCTTGGTACGAGATAAAATCTTTCCTAAGTTATTCAGTACACTTACATATAATTTCATGCTCGCTGCTCGCATTAGGTAGATGATGTTGGCGAATAAAGTATAGGTATAGATAACAGTGTTAAATTGCTGGATACTCTTAATTATTTGATATTTTTTAATAGGACGAAGTGACTTCTGACACTTCATTACCACTACGGAGGTGTTACGTGTAATCTGTCGGAAACAGATTACAAGAATCCTTCCAAGGCTTTAACGCTGAGAATTGTACCAGTCAGTTATTCCCTGTTAGATGTTTTGTAATTATCAGGTGAACTTCACCTTAATAGGCCTCATTCACAAAATACAATCTAGTTTCTTTTGTTTATATGTTGAGTGTCATGTTTATTCCTTCGTACTTAATTTCGTATCGAGGATATGGCCCAGTAACGTATGCCACTCTCGATATCAAATGCCCTTCTATTCAAAAAGAAAAATACACTAAAACCTCCTTACCTCTCTCGGTACACTAAAACCTCCTTACCTCTCTCGGCTGTCATTAAAATGAACCCAGGGACGTCGACAACTGACATTTGCTGTTTTACAGTTGCCTCAAATTCTTGAATGAGAGAGAGAGAGAGAGAGAGAGAGAGAGAGAGAGAGAGAGAGAGAGAGAGAGAGAGAGAGAGAGAGAGACCTGCTGGTCACAGGTTAAGCATTTTGAGTAGAAGCATCCATAGTAAGGCTTCACTATCTGGTAAGAATAATAGTAAGTATTGTACAACGTACTTAATTTAGTGTAAAAGGCTGTATTCATACTAAAATCTTTCATGGTTTTGAATATTACGAGAAGACACTGTTGACATTGCCTTAGTTTCATCCTTGGTTGATTCAACTAGACCTTAACCGGTCGCTGAAGTCTGTACATAAGTTCTGACATTGGAATTACGTGTAATGCGCCGGGTCTTAAATGACTTCCCTTGTTAGAATCGTAGAATGGACCAAAAAAATAACTTTTTTAGTTCCTAGGGAACAGTTCAAGGAACGTGTCTTAATTAGGTTTTGAGTAAGTAAACTTATTTTCGGAGGAATCTGTCTGTTTAGATGTGGATAATAATAAAGCGCGTTAAATCTCAACTTATTTAGTAGAATGTTGGGTAAATGAGCATCTATTTCCGCGTCAGGAATTTAGAGGAATTGATCAAACAAAATTTGAAGGACATGTAATTGTATGATCTGGAGACATTGTTAGCGAGCAAAAGTGTTTGCATTGGTCTGATCAGCTCTTTGTTTGTTAGGTCTTCATTGATAATTGTCACGAGATCTTTTACTGTGCAATTTTCTTAATTGTTCGTTACTTCTAGAGGTCTCTTACCGAAGTATAGGTGTACGAATTTGTCCCCTGTGAAGAATACCATGAGTGAACTGTACTGTTTAATTCATTTTGAAACTACATATTCATTTTGCAAATCATTTTGTTATACTCTGTAGAATCACTAAATAGGTCATATGTATAAGTAAGTGTCGTAAGACGCAGTGAATTTCACCTATTGGAATGAAAAGAATTATTCCTCAAAACTGTCCCCTCTGGAATACTAAACGAAACCTATATATGGATCATATGCCATATGCAGATAGTGCTGAAGTTCGATTAAAAGGACACATAGCCAAGCACCTATGAAACCAACCTATATTTTCTTTGGATGATGCGCAGATCATGTGAAGATGGTACTCTTCAAATGACTAGTTGAGAATCATTATATCAGCCATAACCGTACAGCTTAAATTGTACGATACTGACATTATCCTCCAAGAATGCAAAGCAGTCGAACTTCAGAAAGAAGTAAGAAATGAATACTTGTGATCCCATCCATTTTGATTCACTGGCTTCATAAAATAAGGATTACTCACGGGAGTGAGTTAGCAGTTGCCTAGTTGGAGATGGAGCAGGCTTTTGATGCTCGATCATTTTAGCATACACACACACACACACACACACACACACATATATATATATATATATATATATATATATATATATATATATATATATATATATATATATATGTGTGTGTGTGTGTGTGTGTGTGTGTTGGATGTATGTATGTCTATATATATATATATATATATATATATATATATATATATATATATATATATATATATATATATATATATATATATAATGTGTGTGTATCTGTAGCCTTTAATATATTTCAAAACCCTCGATGATATTAAGCGTTGCAGAACTTCTCGAACAAATTCAGCAGTATTTTCATACCTGATTTTGTTGACGTAGCTAACAAGGTAATTACAGTCAAGTTTGCTCACTTTGTCATGTTTGATATTTCACCCAAGTTTTTTTTTCGATTATTGCTGTATGTGTCATCCACTAACTTCTTTTTTCTTTGGGAAATATTTTGTTTAACCTTGTTATTGCGGAAGAGAGCAAGCTGATATTTTCTGTTAAAGTGCCTGTTTAGGGTTAAATCTTTTGCGACATATGTATGGTAATGTTAGTGATCCCCTTACCGGACATTCATGTAAGTTTGTCACTCATTTCAAAGTCAAAAAAGGATTCTGATATTCAAGGTTTTGACAGCATCCACATTCTAGAACTGACCCATCTCAATGCCGTGCTGTTTTCTAGGCAATGTTTAAGTGTAGTCTTGTGCATTGGTGAAGATTGAACCCTGAAGCATCCTTACTGACGATCAAGGTGTTACGTCATGCTGACAGATTCTAGGGCTTACTTTTTCATAATATTCATTACTGAGTTCTTGTAATCGGGTAAGTTACGAAAGACTGATAATCGATACAGGAAACTTAGTAGATATTAGTTGGATTTTTTAGGTTACACTTCAAGAACGTAGTCCACATGTACTGTCCTCTCTCTCTCTCTCTCTCTCTCTCTCTCTCTCTCTCTCTCTCTCTCTCTCTCTCTAGTCTGACAAAAAGTAAACAGTATGCGAACGGTACACTGAAATATCCAGCGGCAGTGTTGATCACACTAAAGATGGCCCTGCCGGCCGCATTAGAATCATCCACAGGCGTTTTTTATTTTGTTTCATCGGAGTAACAGTGCTACTTTCAGCTCATTAGAAGACACTAGAATGCTAAGTTAGCTGTTTTGATGGGTAACCTTAAGTAGCAAAATTTTAAGTTCATGAAGGTGTTCTGGATTCTGTGCTGGTTTAGGTTTGCAGTGATTCCTCACTGATTTGAAGGTAACAGAAATTTAGGACAAATAGGGACACCACATAGGCTTGACAGTCTAATTATTTTCTATTTGTGGAGAACAGTTGAGGTTGACACAGACATCTTTGAAAGGACTGTTGTTATTAGTGCAGACATTAAAAAAATACTCTATTCCGAAAGACTTGACTGTTAAGGACGATTTCAATGAAGGTGAATCATGGATAGAAGTATATGCACAATGTAGTAGTGAGAAAGTGGCAAAGAACCAGTAATGAGAGTAAAAATAGGAAGTAAAGGTGATGAGGATGTAACAGTAAAAGAATGTGAGCTATCCTTGCGAGGAAAAATGCGTACTATCCTAGCCATTCCTCTGGGAATGTGATGGCTGAAGTACTGCCTTGCTTGATCGTAAGAAAAATGGTTCACAGTGATGCTTTCTTTACTCTGGTGAACCGTAAGAGTTCACCCACTGCATGGGTCACGCTAAAAATCTTTTACATAGATGACCACGGCTTTGACAAGATTGGTTTATATTCTATATTATTCAAGCTTCTGTAAGGAAGGATCTAATTGCATAAAGAATATTCTATCATTTGAGCTTTCTTAATAAGAGTCATAACTACATAATGAATATTCAGCAAGTTCACACTGGTATGTATACATTTATAATATGGCTGTCAAACATTATATATTTAATAATATTTAGGCTGATATGATTTTCATGAGTTTGAACTCTGACCATTTTGAATGGTGCTTCGACATTTAACCATTACAAGCGTTTAAAAAGAGGATAGGAATGCAAAAATAAAACTAAAAGGCGGATACCATTTCCTGTTTGATTGCTAACACCGAAATGGACGTCTCAAACAGAACATTGAAAGGCATCAGAATTTCGGAGGGGGAGGTGTCGTAAGATTATTCTCAGCTAGCTATCAAATGTACAGTTACCCCAATGTATTCTCCACGAGAAAGATAAGATTAACAAATTCCATGTGTGAAAAATATATGACCCATAATTGAATCACAATGTAAACATTTTCACATGGAACAAACCAAAGATGCCATTCCCTTTATAAGGCAGCTTCGAATTAGCTTTGTTCAATTGTAAGGAAAAACAGCCCCAGGAAAAATAAATATAAAAATATAAGTAAATAGATTGACTGGAACCTATTCGAAAAATAAAACAGACAGTATGTTATGATAATTTCAAGTCAAATATTGTAAGATTATTCCTAAAGTATGTCTGCCTGTCTATATGTATACACACACACACATATATATATATTATATATACACGCACACACACACACACACATACACATACATGCATGCATGCATGCATACATACATACATACATACATACATATATACATACATACATACATACATACATACACATATATATGTATATAGATATAAAATCACTAGAAATATATGTACATTTTCATGTGGTGTTTAGGGTTCAGGGCTGACAAACTGTCAGGGACGTCATTTGCTTATCCTTTCTTTTTAACTGTCAGATGCAGAAGTAATGATAAAACTCCATATTTTCACTGGAACACATTCTTATTTTAGTAATGAAAGTCGTACGGTTGTGTGTATTTTGTAATCAAGTTAATGTATGTTGATTTTTATTTTTATAGAGTCAGGTCATAAAATGTGTGTTTCATGGGTCTTTTAATGTGAGTGTTAAACTAGTATCGTAAATATCATTTTGTAAATATTACCCTTAATGTTGCTGAATTATTTTGATCATCGAACTCATGATATTCAGTTAATGGATTTGGATACAATTCAGTTCCCAAACTAGGGATTGACAATATTTATTTTGTGATTTTAGTGGTAATTGTTATTTTATTAATTTCCATATCTCTCAGTGTTTCTGATTCCGAGTTTATTGCAAGTTATTAATACAGTCGGATTTTGGCTCATATAGTTGTTGTATGGTGTTCACTGTATTATACGATTTGTTTTTTATGTACAAACCTGTATATCTTAAGTTCAGTTATTGCAAAAAGCCGATATTTATTGCATGTGGTAATGCAGCCCCATGTAGTACCTTGAATTTGTTTCCATTCTAATTAGAATATTTCTGTATTAATAATGTTGGGTAAAGTTAATTTGATTTACTACTATATACACATATGTGTGTGTTTGTAAATATGTATATATGTATGTATATATATATATATATATATATATATATATATATGTATACATATACACACATACATACATACCTCACGTACTGTAGTGGCTGCCGCTTGTATATATAGTTACACAAGGAGATTAGGAAGGTGTTCATTGTATTTACGATAACGTTCATTAAAAAAAGGAGCTACCTATGATGAAAACACAGAGAGCATTTAAAATGTTAACTGGAACTTTGAAATCTCTGATACTCACCCGCATCCTCCAGTCCTTTCTGTCAAGATTTGGTTGTGAATTCGACTCAGCCCTGAAAAACAAGGAACGAGAGAAAATTATAAAATGTGGCACACTAAAGGTAATTTTGTTATATAAATTAAGTGCCTATAATCTATTACCCGGATATGTCATGTTTAATATTCGTGATATTGGAGCCCTAGGCTTCACACATATTTTCTCTGAACATTTCAGTAATAGATATGGTACTGTCTTTTATACACTTATTTTGACTCACTGCAATATCAAATACCATGTGAATACCCTTTATAATACTTTATGGATATACTTCTAAGTAGTCTTGGTAATGCCCATAGTTATGCAAATATTGTTATAGAAGAAGAACGTCCTTTGTTCTTTAATAGTTGAGGGATTAATTTCCGAGGGTGTATACAGGATTTTGTTCCAACAATGTTCAGATTGAACAGTGCTTTAAAAGTCTGGCTTCGGTCCCTTTGTACTGTATTGAAGAAATGGAAATATTTTTATGTATATAGTATATATATATATATATATATATATATATATATATATATATATATATATATATATATATATATAGAGAGAGAGAGAGAGAGAGAGAGAGAGAGAGAGAGAGAGAGAGAGAGAGAGAGAGAGCGCATCAGCACCGCGAGTGTCCATTATCTGTTATTCGTTGCGTCATTATCCGCGAGAAGGGGCCCAGCAGTTGGGTGGGATGGGGGAGATGAAAGCTCTCCAACAAGGATGATGATGAGGAGTAAGGTAAGGAGGTATGAACTGCTTCGATGACACATTCTCTTATCTCTACCACCAACTCTCTCTCTCTCTCTCTCTCTCTCTCTCTCTCTCTCTCGCTGCCAAGCCTCTCCTCCGCGTCTCTCCCTACCCCTATCCTCTCAGTTTCAATTTCCCTTTGCAGTTTCTGTGAAAAGAAAATGGGTTATTATGTACTCAGCGGAGACGAGCGGAATGTAGGAATATCTCAATGGCATCTCGCATTGTTTTATGAGAATTTTTATTTTCTGTTTTTATTATTATTGTGTTTTTTGATGGACGAAGGTAAAAGAAGGCTTGGATCGTAGATGGTTTAAGGTGGGGGGTTGGGGGGGGAGAAGTTGATATGATGCAAGACTTTGTAACGAGATATTGTTTTGAATGGTTCCTGTTGCAGTTATTGGCACACATTTTAAACGTAGAGAAAAAATGCTAGTAACGCTACTCTCAATCTTCCTGCTTTTTTTTTTTTCTTTCAAATGAACCTATTGTCTCATTCCATGTGTATTTCAAGGTGGGAGAAGCCGGATGGAAGGTAGATGAATAGAAGCGAGGAGTGAAAGAACAGCTTTGATTCAGATTCCATTAGAGGGTTTGGAGGGCAAGAATCAGGTATTACGGAGTACTTCAAGAACAGATTAGTTCAGTAGTGTGTGTTTGGAATTAATGTATATCTTTTATATAGTTGTAATGTGAATATCAATATTGAATTTAAATATAAGTTTATAGGAAGCATCTTGGCACACGGAAGACAAAAAATATCAGGCATTGTAACGTTCTAGTGTCGGCTTATTAAAATTAAGGGAAGTAAATGGTTACCACTGAGCAGTTGAGACGGGCAGGGTGGTTACGTCGGGATTACACAGCCTTGACGGAGGTTTAGCTGTCCCCATCTCTCTTGGTATCTTTTGCTTGTTAGCATAGAGATGAATATAAGGTATGTGTATAATTATTATTGTGGCGAGACGGCAGAGGTACAGGAATATGTAGACAAAAAATAATGCCAAATGGAATTTTTTTTAGGTCACACTTGAAAGAAACAGCCTAATTAGTATACTTAGTGGATTTTGAACATACACAGATATTTGGAGGATGTTTGAATGATTTAGGCCGATTGCTCTTGAATTCATAAGCCCTTTTTAAATAAAGGTACAATAGTTATCTGTATATTATGAGGCTTGTAATCTCGATACAAGTCGCAGCGCAGCCATAAATTGTTAATTGCTGCAGTATCTTTTAAAATTATAACTATCGTGATACTTGGATCAGCTTTGTGACACTTATGTTTTTCAGTTTTTAAAAATTCTGCAACAGACTCTTTTTAGTCTGGAACTAATGTTATCATATTGATTGGGGATGTCTTGTGGCCAGATTGTAAAAAGTAGGAAAAAACCTTTTCTTAGTAGAGATAATATAGACTGCAGCTCTCTCGTTGTTTCAAGAGGAAAAATAATCTCAGAAACATGGAACATATCGAGGTTTCTCTCAGAAATTCACAAAATACGAAAAGTTGTACTTGTAATAAGGTCCTCTGTTGTTGAGAAATGTCCTGCCGTACGTACATTAGTTCGCAGATATCAAGATCCATGTATACTTTGTTGAAATGATAGTCTAGCAATGCTTTTTTTTTTTTTTTAGTGAGATAAATTTGCTGTGAAGTGTAGACCATCTGTGGAAAAATGTTATCATTTTCACAATCATCTCTGTGATGAGTTTTTGTTGTGCATTTTTCGTTAGAGCATGCGTGTATGTGTAAGTAATCAGTGATTTAAATGGAAATGTTTGGTTTATTAGTTTTGCTCCGTTGCACACACACAGAATTTACCAGTATTGCAAACCTTCGCCAGCGATATTTCCTGGGACTGCAATGTTGCAGCGCTCTTCCCTGTGCTTGGTTGGTCGAAGAGGGCGTTTATCAATGCTGCAACAGTGTGAGATGAGATGAGGAGAGGGTTAAGTTCGCTTCAAAAAGTATTGTGCGTAGAGATCGTGTTACTAACAGCGCAAAGCGTTACAGCTCTCTCTCTCTCTCTCTCTCTCTCTCTCTCTCTCTCTCTCTCTCTCTCTCTCTCTCTCTCTCTCTCTCTCTCCGTTTTGCAGAGTAGTTTGACATTTTTCACACTAATCCTTAGACAAGATCTAAACTTGAATAAGCAGTAATGGCAGCTTTATAATCATATTCCACGATCTCTCTCTCTCTCTCTCTCTCTCTCTCTCTCTCTCTCTCTCTCTCTCTCTCTCTCTCTCTCTCTCTCTCTTTTACAGTACTAAGGAATTCACACAAAGTTCGCAGTTTTGTAAGGTGCTTCCGGTTATTAGTTTACCTGGAGGAGTTGTTAACAACAAGGGTACACGGTTAGACGTTCATCTCAGCCTGCACTCTTTACAGGAATCCCTTCCTCCTATTCGATATTTGGCAGTGTTTCACTCGCTTTCATAACGTGTAATAATGACATACAAATGGCTACACACCATGTAATAATAACATGTTCAGTAGGGTTCCCACCATGAAATGGTTATGACATATGCAGAGGATTACACACCATGTCATATACATGTTATGGACCATTCAGTAATATTGACAAATATAAAAGTTACATGTCATTGAGTAATGATTATTCGTACAAAGGTTTCGTGCAGTCTTAGACGTACAATTAAAATGTTTGATTATCCAGTTTCATTAGGATTTTGAGGGCGTATTTGAAGAAATTTTAGTTTAATATTATAAAAAATTCAAGGGTTGTATTCTTTCACATTGTCCAAGTCAATTTCCTAAGGATTCACGTACTCCGAAGAAAATTTTGTTTATGCGAAGATACATTTAGGACTCTGGGCATTTCTTGATGCTGGAGGATAGTCTTTTTTTTTCCTGTTGAGGAACTGTAGCCATTAAAACGATTTAAATTACATTACTGAAAGTAAATATAACATTTATATTTCATGAACCTACTCAGTCAGGGGAAGGTAGTTTAGTAAGCAACTGCTCAGATGAGAAAGCATATTTTGTAAATCAAAGAAAAGTCAAAACAACAATGAATTTGAAATCGACCCATACCAGTAAAATGTTGCGGTCAGAGCCCGGAGAAGGAGCAACAGCTACAGTACATGTACTGTAGGTTGCAAAATTGAATTTTTCCGAAGAGTTGTATATACGGATCAAGAGATGAAAACTTTTATTTATTGTCTCTGTTTCTACATCAACAGCAATCAAGTTAAGCGTTTAAAGCAGAGGAACACCCACTCTCGCAACCCCGTTTTCAGCCTTCGACCACCCAAAGGCCGTGACACTTGGTCGGCCATTTTATGCATTGTTACTTTGCGTTCTGTATTGATTGTTTATTGTACGAAAGGTCAAATGTCTCCCGACGTCTCTCATTTCTCTCCCTGGAAGCGTTATTTCGTGATCGTTTTCAAAGAGGCGACTCCTCTTTTTCATTTATTCAACCCGAAAATAACTTTTGATATTCGCTTTCCCCTTTGACCTTTCAACTGTCCCTCTGACCTCGGGAACATTTTCTCCTAAGTCTTCCTGTGGGGCAAATATGATAAACGTGTTTCATAAAATACTATCTTGCATGAATCCTCAGCTTGGATTTTGTTGCCATTTAGGGGAAAATGTGTTGTCTTTTTGTATTTTTAGGTGTATATCGGTAATCAAAAGTGATCAGTTGAACATCAGTGGAATTTGAATTCCAGATTTGAATGGAAGGGTTATATATGTTTTATTCTTAGACTTGACTCTATAGCCAAATAAAAATATTTCTGCCGTTGAGGAGAGAGTTAAAGATACGGATGGGGAAACGGGCTACGAAAGGTAGGTATGTATAGTTTGTGAATGCTGGTTTAGGATTCATGAAAATACTGCAAATAGTAATAATGCCTGTGTTGATTATTAGTTCAGTCATGAAACTTGTTTGAATTCGAGAATACCGGCGGCTTGTACGAGAATGCTTGAAATGATTGTGGCGTCTCGGGAAGGTACTGTAGGTAGCCTATTCCCCGAAGACTCAAGTTTCCACCTGAGGATGATATGAGACTTGAACTGAACTCTTGTCTACGTTTTGGGCTTGAACGTTTCGTTTCGTACGAGATCATATGCTTGTTTCGTCATCACAGGTATTGTATCGGGGTTGCCTCTGTAGATCATGGGTGTTATTTGTTCATTAGTGCTTTCGATCCTTCACAGTAATTCCATGAAGCAAGACTTCCTCGCGTTGTTTTTGTTGTTGCTTAGGTTTAGAAACTTCACAGAGCCTGTAATGCTATTGCAAAGTCTTGCGCTATTGCTCTAGTTTGTCAAACTTAGCTATACATTGTTACCTCAAGTTCATTTGTTAACTATTATTTTGTTATTCTCTTTTTGCTTTCAAGATTTGTTGCTTTGATTCATTACTTGCTTATTTTTAGTTTTCTCGAATTTTTGATCCTATATTCATTTTTGTGGAAGTTGCATTGCAGGTTGTTGATCTTTTAGGCTTTTTCCATATCAGTGTACGTTATTGTTATTGCTATCATTTTTTGATGTGGTGTCCGGATGAATATAAAAAGAATATAAACAAACCAACCACAGAAGTGCTATATTACAATATAAATAACGCAATTCAGCAGCTTTGAAGCAGCATTAACCCTCATTTAAACCTACCGTGAAACTTATTTCAGTTTAAAAGGCTAGAAATACCCAACCGAAGGGAGTCACTGGGACCCGATATGTAGAGTGAAGTGAGCTTATGGCACAAAAATAGGGTTCAGGTTTTCCTTTATAAGTTTTCAAACCAGCATTGAAACGTTACCTGATCTGGAGCTGTCTGTGCTTACGTGCCCATAATGCCCTTAACATTGGGAGGAATGCGTGATGCTTCTACCGGAGGCAGCTAAAGGACTATAGGGTTGTTTGGGGGGTTAGGAGGGTACAAAGGGCCTATTTAAACAATAATTGGGTCCGGGGAGTGGAGGGGGGCTGTGAGAGGCTTATGAAAAAACGGGTTATGGAAAAGGCTGAGGCTGAGGAAAATCCCGACCTCCAAGCTGGGAACGGAGGGAGGGAGGGTGGGAAGTTGAGGAAGGGTTAATTGATGGTAGTCAGCTGATTCTAAGAAGTGATGGCATTTGCTTTCCCAATCTTGCTTAGTGAGAAGTAATGAGAGAGAGAGCGAGAGCATGTGTGTGTTGTCAATTAGTAACAAAATTTTATCATTCAAGATGTTTGCGCGTTAAGAAGACCTTTCAAATGTTCAAGGTTTTAGCTGTTTATTCAGGTTTTATACGTTTCTCTCTCTCTCTCTCTCTCTCTCTCTCTCTCTCTCTCTCTCTCTCTCTCTCTCTCTCTTATGTGATAGATTTAACCTGCAGTAAAGAAAAATTAGTTATTTTAACTATTTAAATAGTTATTTTAACTATTTAACTAAATAATAATATATATAGAGCAGTTGGAATTGTTCTTAGTGATAGTAGTGTTGATTCTGTTCGAATTGGTATTATTTCAGGAGTAGCGTTTAGCAGTTTTGTAGATTATCTTGTTCAACATTAATGTACTCAGTAAGATACCTGATAAGTTTTCAATGACGAAGCATTATAGTATACTTTCAAAGTCTTATAACAAAACATTGTAGTATGTATATATATATGTATATATATATATATATATATATATATATATATATATATATATATATATATATATATATACATATATATATATATATATAGAGAGAGAGAGAGAGAGAGAGAGAGAGAGAGAGAGAGAGAGAGAGAGAGAGAGAGAGAGCAATGTAATGATAGGGCACAGTATCAAGATCATTTGGAGATAACGCTCGTTGTTGAAAGTGATCGACGTCAACAAAAGTACCCGCCAGGGTAATCTAAATGCTTACAATTTTTGGGATAATTGACATTAATATGATGAATTAGGAAGTATTTCGGAATATTGTGAAGGAGCTTTGTGACCCAAGTGAAATCAAAACAACGTAGAAATATTCATGGTTAAAAATACTTAACCATTTGACAAAAGTGGCCGGTATATCATTGGATATAAACAAGTCACAATCGTCGTTGCTTACGACACAGCATAGGTTGATATTGCCTAGAAATTTCGTTGTTTTCCTTTTCCCAAAACAAACACGTGCAACAGGTTCGCACACGGAAAAAAAATTTATGGGGATAAGTAGCCTCAAAACACGATTTCCCGGGAGTCCCGTAATCAGCCTTTTAGAATTAGCCGGATTGGAAGTAAATAAAAGTGAAATGCACAACAATAGTTGAGAATAGTAATGCTGATAAAAGAGTATTTTAATATCGAGATACAATAATGATAGGAGCAATAAGCCGTCATGTTGCTGTCGAGAATGTATATTCCCCCCCTCTCTCTCTCTCTCTCTCTCTCTCTCTCTCTCTCTCTCTCTCTCTCTCTCTCTCTCTCTCTCTCAAGTACAAAAAAAGCACACACACACACACACAATGTCAAAGTGAGGCATAAAAACCAGTAAACAGAAAAAAAAAGTTGAGGACAGTCAAAATGGCTGCGGGAAGAGCCGTTTCCCTTTGTGATGGACTCTCGTATATTGGGGAGCCCCACAATGGACACAGTGTTTGAGACGACGTCGTCACAACAGGAATGAGGAATGAGGGATGGCCCGGGAACAGAGGAAAGGGACGAAGGAGGAGGAGGAGGAGGGGAACCAACTTATAAAAAGGAAAAAAGATAGATTGGCAATATGGTGAAATAATTGGGGAAAATTGGGAAGGTATGGATAAATAGCAGTGAATAAATATTTGGTGGCATTTATGTTATATAAATTATGTGTGTGTGTGTGTGTGTTTATGCGCGCGCGCGTGCACGCTTGATTGCTTGTAGGGGACAGTCTTCATATAGGGAAGCATCGTCTTAAAAAAAATTGCCGTCATATATGCATCAGCATTCAACACGTGTATATATATATTATATATATATATATATGCATATGTGTAAAGAGAGAAAAAATTACATTTAGATTAGGGCCAGTACAGTCGATGTCATAATTGCAAGTAATCCTATCAGTTTTTCTTGAGGAAGAAGAGTAAATGATTGTTTTATATGATAATATAAGGAACGTTCACAACAATTGCTTAATGGTTTCTAGTTTCGCCGAGTCAGTGTTCGGATGTTTACATGAGACTACTCACGTGAAGTTCATCCGAAGAGCTGATATTTGAAAATATTCCAGAAGCGGCCATTCATCATAAAATCCCTGGGTTTTTCTGTCGAACAACCGCATCTTGATGCTTACAATACAGACATTTCATGACGAATAGTCGCAGTGAATAAGACTTGCCCAAAGGCACAGAAGGACAAAAGGAGACTTTCCTTAGATACTTGGAAAGGGGCATCTTTTGTGTATGAGGCTAATGCACCTTCATTGTCTATTTTTTTTTTCTTTCTGGCAGTGCAACGTGAAAAGCTATAGAAAAAGTCAATACCGTGGTATAGGGATGAAAATAGAAAATAAAAGTAAGTAGATAGAATAAGAAAAAAAAAGACGTAAGCTTAGTAAAAATCATTAGATATATATTGAAATTTACAAGATTTTCCTTTTTTGTTGCAGTGTTATAATGATCAGTGCAAAGGTTCATAGAATTTATATTTACACACATATACGTATATGTATGTATATATATATATATATATATATATATATATATATATATATATATATATATATATATATATATATATATTCTGCAAACCTTACCATTGCCAAACAAGCTACCGATTAATCAGCAGTGTGTGTGTGTGTGTATGCGTTGACGCGTGCATGTGTATGTATGTGTGTGTGTGTGTGTGTGTGTGTGTGGGGTATGAGGATGTGAGGGAGGTTTGTGGGGAGGGGGTATCGAGAAGGTCCCTCTTCCGCAGTGCACCAGACGTGCTGATGTAGGTCGTCATTGGATCATTTGACTAAGGTCGTCGTCGAGGCTCTCTTGGCGTTCACTATTAATATGACACACTCAGGACAAACTTCTTCTTCCAGTGCTTCCATACTCCATTTTTCCTCTCGCCGATTTTCCTCTTCCTATCGTCAGCATCCCTCCTTCTTTCTCTGCCATTGTCTGTTTTACCTCGTGTCTTATTTACATCCGGGTGCTTTGGTCATCGGGATCAACGTGACTGCTGTCTTTCAGGCTCCGTTAGACTTTTAATCCAACTCTCTGGGTTTTATTTTCACTACTCCGTCTTCTGCCCTCCATACTCTGGCCAGTCGGTTCGTGTCCCTTCTTTTGCAAACGATCTCCTCGTAAAACTCGTGGTGCCGAGAGTTTTATTATTATGCAAGTCACTCCGTGTTCTGTAAGGGATTTTCCGATACCACACTGAAGAGCGAAATCGCTCTACAATATTCTCTGATACGTATTTTTATGGTTTATTTGTCCTTTTTTTTTATTATAACATAATCTTTACAGTCTTCAGCCTGATTGATTGATTTTATACTTAAAACAGGCATCTGCCAATCTCATCATCGACGAGCTTACATAAAAGAAACAAGTTCTAATGATGTATTTTTCCCCCTTTACATTTTAATTTTCGTTTTTAGGTTTTCCTTGTTAACCAACTTTTGATCTCACCGATCCTCCTTTGACGGTATTTTTACTCCTCCCTCCCTCCCACCCTCTCTCCACCTTCCGACAGTTCTCCTCTTTTAACTTTCTCCCCTTGGTTTTCCTTTCCCTCAGTTTCTCTCTCACTCTCTTGCTCCCGAGGGATGATGCCATTAAGGGATATTTAATTTATCTGGCATACGTCCATGCCTTGTCGGGGGGCGGGAGCCGTATCCTCAAGGGTAGGGAGAGGGGGTTGCTGAAGATTTTTGAGGGAAATTTTTCCGTTACGGGAAATCTTAGGATTTCTTTCTATTGTGGATGTTCTTTAGGAAAAAAATACTGAATATTATTTTTGTTGTCGTTTCGATATCTCGCATGGTAAGCAGCTCAGTCACACTTTCATCTACAGGAGTTTTCTTGTGTTAGCTACCACTTTTTATTTATAGACAATTAACGCCATTTATTTACGGTATAGAAAACTGCAATATTTGAAGGGGTGAAAACGTTATAAATTTGAAATTGTTTCAGATCATGTCTGTTTTCTTAATTTTCCTTCCCCGTTTCTGTCCTTCTTGAACTGTTTAAACTTCTCTGACAACTTTGTAAAGGAACATTTGAAATAATATTCCGTGTGCGTTTCATGTATGTATATATTTATAATTATTAGTGATTTGTTGTCATTCTTGTTGCCATTTTTAATAATTACATGGACAGAGCTATACGCAGTGTTTTCGCAAAGGTCATTACTGTTCAAAACTAGACTCGCATTGATATTATGAGAGAAATTATAGAGGCTTGAATCTCTGGATAGTTGATCTTTTGGATGTTGATGCTTTTCTAAGAGCTGCTCTTTGAACTTTGATGACCAGGAAAACAGCAATGCATGGGAAAAAGGAGAGAAAAATTGACGTCTGTTTCAGGCTGGTATATCCTTTTAGAGTGGAATTATGCATTGGTTTTTGGAGAAAAGTGGACGGACACTTCATTTACTAGTATAATCTTCAGACACTCCATTGGCCAGTCAAGTTGACAGACACGCCATTTACCAGTGAAGGCGACTTTCAGTGTTTGGATTGCCTGGCGTTGTTCTTGTATTGTTCACAACTAGAAATTTTATATCATTGTCGTTATTGCTGCTATTTTGTTTAATGATATCAACCCATTGATAGTAACCATTGGTGTTTTGGCACAAATTGGTGTCTGAAAAATGTGAGGACCATGTTGGATGGCAAGTAAGATTTTCAAAGTTTTATTCTTTTCAAGCTGGTAAATGATAGTTGGCATTATTTAAAAGCTTTTACATTTTGTCATAGATAACCTGTCGTCAAAGAAAATTAGTTGAAAAAGTCTTAGGAGCATTTTTTGTTTGGTCGACCATTCTAATTTGGACGCCAGGTTTTGACTCTTCTCAAGTCGCCCAGTCGTAAGAACTCATCTCAAGTGTTAATTCTTTAAGGAAATTGAAATTTCGAGTAGACAAAAGCATATTTGTTATATAACTTTTAGACTAATTAAAGGACATGGGGCTTCAAAATATGACAGTTTGGGACTCCTACTGAATCAGTAGCCTTCCATGCCCTCTATATATGGTTAAAGTTCAATAAGCAGACCATCACATATGGCTGTACGTGATTTGTGAAGCTATACCGAGGCAACCGCTTGGGCTGATTGATCAGACTTGAAAAGCAAAAGCCTGCAGCTAAAGTAATCGAATGCCACGAAGAGAACAAGGTCGGAGGGAAAGGGGGTTTTGTGGTAGGCAAGTTAATGGAAAGGGACCGTGAAGCCAGAATAAGCTGAAAAGTTTTTAAGAGCAATTAATGACAGAAGGGGAATAAACAGAAAATTGCTGGTTGGGGAAATTTTCGATTAAAAGGATTAAAAATAAAGAATGAATTGATGAAACCTGTTGCAGATATAAGCAGAAAGTAGCGTAATCAATGTTGTAACTATATTTGTATGGCTTCCCGCAATCATCCCCTGGAGTGACTGGTAGTACTCGACGTAAGGCTGACGTCACCTCGTGGCTGGGCATTTCCTCCCCGGGGTAGGAAAACAAATTTAGAAAGGAGATCCTTGTTTTAAAACGAAGGTTGATTCACATTTTGGATACTGAGAGTTTGAATTCCCATTGATTGGCTTTGTGTAAAATGAAACGCGTGCATCGGTTCAGTGTATCGCTAGGTAAAATTTTGTTTCTTTTCACTACATATCCTCTTCCAGGTTTTCAAAGAGAAAAAGCCAGGTTATGAAGTTGTGACAGACTTTGACACGAAAGGAATTGTCAGTAGCGGTCACCATAATTTACCTTTCTTTGAAATGACTTTATGGTACATTTCGAATTTTACTGAGCACTACCGTTATTTAAATCCTTTGAACACATTGGCGCTTTTAAGTTGTTTAAGGCCTTACAATAGGGTACAGGTAAAAGATAAATAAGTTGGTGCTACGGCACAGTTGATGTTAAATATTTTACGGTTTTCAAAAAGAAACTTGAAACGTGTGAGAACCGTCATAAGTTGCTAGTCATTTTTCGAGGTGATATCACACTATGGAAATATTTTGAACACAGACCTTTTTTCATCGTACATTTAGGGGCATTTTGACACAGACTTTCTTCCCTGGACGTCTTAAACTATTGGGAGTCGAGTCTATTAATTCATGAAGTTTTATATAATATATATATATATATGTATGTATATATATATATATATATATATATATATATATATATATATATATATATATATATATATATATATATATATATTATAAAGAAATGAATTATAAAAGTAAAATGGGTGAATAGTTATGACTCCTCATTATGGATACACATCTTCATGTTTATATGCCCTTTGATGAAGAACTAATTATTCAGTCTGTCATTCAATGTTCTGTACATTGCAGAAATTGATAAATTCTAGGCAGTGATTCCTTAAAGGGCGAGCCTTCCCGTTTAATGCGTCAAATTTTTCCTTAACCGTTACTTTTTAATCCGCCTGATACCTAAGCTAAGCTTTCGCCCCCATTTCATCTGGCGGTCCGCCTTAACCGTCATCCTCATTATGTTGATCAAGTTGATCTCGGCGTGGGGGGAAATCGAACTCCAAGAAGCAGGAGGGAGGCGAAGCAGCCGCACGGGATGTCCTCAAAATCCAATTTGCCCAAATGTGACAACAACGCGGAGACAGTTTGGAGACCGCTGAGCAAAACAGGCCAGGATGGAGACAATAAAATTTGGCCCTCTCCCCCTCCCACCACTCCTTGGACTTCGAACGAAACCAGACGGCGACACGAGAGAGAGAGAGAGAGAGAGAGAGAGAGAGAGAGAGAGAGAGAGAGAGCGCTAGAACGCTGTGGGACTGATTTGACAACGAATAGACATAGTACAAGTCCAGAAGCAAACTCTATTCCCGTGTTTGAGAAGCTTCCTCCAACCTCCCGGCTTCCTACCCCTTTCCTCTCCACCCCTTCTACGCCAACTTATGGCGGTAAGGTTATATTGATGACTACACCTTTATTCATGACTTTGTTTACTTCTGTTTCCTTTTGCTACAGCTCGGATGTGTATCCGTCCTTAGCTCCTTCGTGCCAAATGGGAGGGGTGGAGGATTTCATCGGTTATACCTCTGAGGTCTTTATCTAATAAGATAATTATCTTCTCCCTGTAGCATGCTTTTCCAATAGTATTAATACATGTTAATAATACTAATAGTAACACATGCTACTACTACTAGTATTAGCAGTTATGATAATGTACCATTGTTACATGTTTTTCAGTAGAAATGTAAATTAGTATAGTATTACTACTGCTGCTACTACCAGTGATCATAATAAGATTCATTTAGTTGTCTTAATCATTACTGTTGCCTAAGCTTTAAAGTTGAAGTCGTTATAATAGACTTTTTTTCCATATACTGTTCAGTGAAAGTTTCTGGCAAGAATTTATACTGTGCACAGTATGAGACTGAAAGGAAATAGGCGACAGTGTATAATAAATAGTGGAACTAGCGGTTACAAAAGGATGACTCAAGGTATTAAGCTATATAAAACTATATGTACTGTGTGTATATGTATATATATATATATATATATATATATATATATATATATATATATATATATATATATATATATATACACACACACACACACACACACATTTATATAATTTGCGTGTGAGGTAAACGTTATAAAATAAACTTTTAGTAAAGAGAAAAAAAGCAGACTGGTCTATCAGACTGCATTTGTACTCCTTTGTAATTCATGGATATATATATATACACACACACACACACACACACACACACACACACACACACACACACACACACATTTATATAATTTGCGTGTGAGGTAAATAAAATAAACTTTTAGTAAAGAGAAAAAAAGCAGACTGGTCTATCAGACTGCATTTGTACTCCTTTGTAATTCATGGAATTTGGTAATTTCCCAGCGCTTGAGAGTACCGGTACTGCGGAAGGGTGACGAGGTGTGACAAATCATCGTCGTCAGTATCAAAAACGTTGATATCAGTTCGACGAGTTTTGAATAAAATTCACCATGTGTTGGATATGTTTCCCCATGTTTGTGTGGCACATGTTTGTGTGCGCGCGCGCGCGTTTGTTTAGTATGCGTGCATGTCTGTACACTTTTTCGAGGGTTAGGGATGCATGGCATAGTAGTGACACGAGGAGGGTGTGGCAGCTGCTGCTACAATTGCTCCTCCTACGATGGTAATAGGGCGGAGCAGAGAGCGGGAGTGAGAGTGAGTGAGTGAGTGAGAGCGAGCGAGCAAGCGAGTTTGAAATATAGTGGGAAATACTTTAATGCTAGTAATGAGTCAAGAATCAAAAAGAGCGCAACGCATTCAAATATACATCTTTCCGCTCAAAGCATTTTATATTATACTGTATATATATATATATATATATATATATATATATATATATATATATAATATATATATATATATATATATATATATATATATATATATATATATATATATATATATATATCTAGAGAGAGAGAGAGAGTAAGAGAGAGAGCAGTAAGGATGGATACACGTTATTAATGATGTAATGGTCAGTGCACAAAGAATGGCTATCCATATTCACTCAAGTGTGAGAAACAATCTGTTATGGAGAAGAATAACAATCATTTGGTGTACACAGGAGAAGAATTTATAGTTATTTGCATGCTTGTTTGAAGAGAGAGAGAGAGAGAGAGAGAGAGAGAGAGAGGAGGGTGTGGCAGATGGCATGAGTGTGGGACATCTGTTTGATGTGAGTGTTCTCTCTCTCTCTCTCTCTCTCTCTCTCTCTCTCTCTTCCCGCTTTCCGCTTTCATCAAACCACCTCCTGTCTGCCAATTCGAGTGTGGACATCACCCCCAACGATTATTTATTTGTACTCTACCTCCGGCGCCGAAGTATCCTTCGATACTGTTTGGAAGTCTTGGCAACATTGCCATGACATTCCCGAAATGATGTAACTCCAGTGAGGAAAGAAGAGCGAGAATTAGATATCTTCAAGGAACAGAGAAGCTGCACGCTGCCTTTGTCTGCATTGTGACTTTTATTGAAAATTACACATTTCTTGGTAATGACATGACTCATAAAAGGGCAATTCGCTGTAGCTTTATAAGTAATAGAAACAGTAGTTCGCAGTAAGAACTCGAGTGCTTGGAAGTCAGGTCGTTCGGGTATCTAGGTTGCAACAATGGTTGATTGTAAGTTTATCATTCCTTTATATCCTTTGTTATTATTATTATTATTATCATTATTTATACGTCAATACTTCCTGGGACGTCTTCACGAGAAGAATCTCTTAATATTTTAATATGAAGTCCGACTTAGAATCCGTACTAATCTGTGTTTGTTATTGAATAAAATTTTCGTATTCAGGAGAATATCCTTATATAGAAGCCAAAATCATTTGAAGGAAAATGCATTTTACTAGTTTGTCAGTTGAACAGTTGTGAGCGTTCGACTCTTTACTCTCACAGTAAGTGCAGTGATCACTTTACATAGCTGAAATTTTATTATAGATTAACAGATTAAACCATTAGCCTACTGCTGTATTTATTAGTTGTTAAACTGGTTTATTAACGAAAAATCAACAAGTGATATGGGAGAAAGGAATAACTATCACAGAAAGTTCTCAAATAGTGTAAAATCAAATCGTGAACACATTTAATAAATCATATTTGTGGTACCTCATCGTCCTCTTTTATATGGACATGATGATATAGATGTTAATGGAGTAATTTTTTTTCATACCTTGCACCTCATTTTTCGTTGAAACCGCTAAATTATGAGCTGTTTAATCAAGGTATATGGAACATTTTGTAATCTCGGCGATCTGTGCAATCACAGTATATGAAAACTGTTGTCATTTCTGTGAAATATAATTCTTTTGCCCAGCCTTTTATCGCATTTTACTTATATCGTCGATTTCAGCGCAGAGTTATAATGTTCCTATTGTAGTTTTTTTTTGTTTTTTTCTTACAGTTTTAATAGGGGATATTTACTAAATGCTTCGTTTAGTTATCATTTCCAGCAGTCTGTAACTGCAATTTATTTCTGTTTCAGCCGCCAGTGAGTGTAATTTTTTTCTTGCGTTCATTATCTTGTAATTATATAAACAGTTTACGCGAGTATTGCACATTTTCCAACAGTATATCAACGCCAAAGCCTCTCCACATTTTCTTTATAGTTCCCCCAAACTTACGCCTTGATGATTAACAGCGACGGTGATCAGAAGCGTCGCCGTTCTCATTGTGTCACCTTCATCATGAGGAGGCAGACAGCATTGCATCCCCTCCCTCTCTCCCTCACTTCCCTCATCGAAAAATGAAATGAGTGGAAGACATGGCCATCTGATATGCCAGTTACTGGTAATTACTTTCTAAGAAGCCATTGGGAGCAACCCAACCATATGAAGGCCGGTCCTAGTGCCTGGACCCTCGCATCCTTCCTCTACCCCTCCCTTCCTCCTGTGTGAACTGGCCCTCTAGAGACATTAACATCACCAAAATAAAGAATGGAAAGGAAAAATCGAAATCTACTAAAAAACAAAGACCGTGGGGGATGAATAAACAACGTGGAAGACACACGACTACACTCGGTGAAGAGAAAATCGATCGATGGGCGGAGAGTGGAGTGGAGCTGGACTCTCTCTCTCTCTCTCTCTCTCTCTCTCTCTCTCTCTCTCTCTCTCTCTCTCTCTCTCTCTCTCAGGAAAACGCCTTCATTTTCTTGATTAGTGAGAGTCGTGATCAGTCTGTGAAATATTTTCGACCTCTTTTTCCCGACTGGCAAAATAGCTTAGTTAATAATGCTATTAATGACATTAATCGGGTTATTTCTCCTTGCTTAACTCGAGGTCAGTTAAACCATTCAAGTCTAGATTTAATTACATTTGACTCAGTCTCACCATGTTATGTCAACCGTAGGATTTCAGATGTAATTGGTCGCAAGCGTACGTGAAACGATGAGTGCATATCAAATGATTTGTAGATGCTGTTCCTAAGCATTTTCATGGCAGTTGTGTGATACATATATATATATATATATATATATATATATATATATATATATATATATATATATATATATATATATGTGTGTGTGTGTGTGTGTATGTGTGTGTGTGTGTGTGTGTGTATAAATATCTGCACGTGATTGGTGTTGGCTTGTGAGAAAAATTTCAAGAACAACAATAGTGCTTATGAACAAAATTACAGCTTTGTCATGAAGCTTTGTTTGAAATACTAGTTAAATGATGCAGATCGAATGGATGTAACTCTTGATTCAAATATTTTATGTGATAATAGTCGAGAATATTTAAAAACAATCCACTTTGAGGTTAACACTTCTCATAAGACAATAATTAATCACTTAGAATATGTCTTTCAAGTGAACTGCATAAAAAAGCTGCTTGAAATGAAACGCCAAGAGTTGTTAAATCCGATAGATGATCTCTAGTTTGATGTTTATGTAATCCCAAGTTGAGATACTTTTGAACCCACCACGTTCTTTCGTGGCGTAAGAATGATGAATGCACTTTAGCTGCTTGCTATTTTTCATAACTCTATATATATATATATATATATATATATGTATGTATGTATGTATATTTCTCTCTCTCTCTGAAATATATACCTTGTTGTTTAGTCGACTGGAGTGGATTGAAACAGCATAGAGAAAGGTACGAGGCTAGTAACCTTGTCTGAAAATTAATCGAAAGATTGATGGCCTTAGGATCCACAGACTACAAAGGGAAATGGCACGTGGTAAAAAAAATATATTTATATATGTGTATGTATGTGACATAAAATATTAAACGGTGATAGATATGGTGTTAGAGATAGTGGTAAAAAATTAGCATAGCTGAAAGCGTAGTTCAGTGTCTAGAGGTGGTTTGGTCATGTGAAAAGAATGAAGACAATAGTTTGATGAAAATTGTATATAATTCAGAGACTTTATGCGGAAGAAAATGAAATCAAAACTGCTTGATGGATGACCTGGAAGAAGTATAGAAAAAGGAGGGCCTTAATATCGAAGGTGTTGGAGAATATGTGCAAGTCTTTTCTATATAAAGCGCTCAGTGTAAAAGATTTTTTTTTTTTTTTTTTTTTGCATAGAGGTTCAGCCACGATTCACCAATTTCAAGTATGAATATGGCAGTGACTGTTGCCTTGCTTATGTCTTGAGCTACACCCTGAAACGGAAAGCAGTTTATAGTTGAATAATTTATATACATAAATAGCCTACATTATTAATGTATACACACACACACACACACCGGCATACAATGTAAGATTATCAGATTAACAAAAGGTCGCTAATTAATTCAGTTACATCATAAATTCATGGACACTGTGCTGCAGAGAGAAAGTTTTAAGCTAGCTTGTTTTGTCGTCATAGAAATATTTGTCTTTACCAAATGTCGCCCTTGAAATACCATATCCCAGATAAGTCCATTCCCCTTGTCACTTATCAGATTTCATGTTATCAACAGCCTACAACGAACTCTGCTAATCGCATTTAGGTACAAAACTATTGATACATTAAGTGTATGGTTGGCTTATTTTTTATGTATACCTTTTGGAAATTTCCATATAAAAATATTTCGTTTATCAAAGGAATCCCTGTTGCCCAACAACCTTTTCATATTCACTTACCATTCTAATGCTTAAAAACTTCCCTCTAGTGTTATAATTTTTATGGGTGTGTTCAGTATAGTTTTGTCATTGCATACGAACAAATGTTATTATGCATCAGGTGCACAAGCTCACTCGTGTGTTTGTGTGTGTATACGCAGTCATACACGCATACAGTGTGCATTTATATGGCTTCTGAGCACGTCTATACACATGCATATGCACCGATCCATGCATTCAGATCCCCACTCTAACCTCTACAGGTATGAGAATCTGTGCTTTCGCAGATTTACCAACTGTCTGTTTGGGAGAAGAGATTTAATATTCCGGTGTCCGATGGAATCAGCTTAATTGCCGACAGCTCTACGTTTTTCATGACATTCCCAGCACCTTCAGCTGGAACAGAGTAGAAACCGCATCCCCCCCCCCCATCCCTTCCCCCCAGACTTTCCTCTTCCTCCCCCCACCACAAAGCTAATGGACATGGATGAATCAATGGAAAGAGGTGGGGTAGGGGTGGGGGGGGGGTTGCATAATTTAATGTACTCTAACGCTCGTGGACCATTAGTGTTAGGATAAGTAGTCATTAGTGCAAGTACGGGAGCAAAGACTAATTAGCGATTGCAATTAGCGTGTTCATTATTATTTAATACTTTGGAAACGGGATGCTTTGCATAAGGGTCGTCTTTCTTCTTTGTGTTATTGTCACCAGCATGTTTCTTCTGGGTCGAGGTGGAGGAGTGGTGTGATGTGGTGATCCATGTCGCCAGGTTTCGAGTTTGTATATGTGTGTACTGCATACACACATATCTTGTTTGTAAAGTGCAACTGATTTGTTTTCAGGCATGTACTCCAACAATCTTTTATATATATATATATATATATATATATATATATATATATATATATATATATATATATATATATAAGTGTTTGTTTTGTGTGTATGTATGTAATATATATGTATATATAACATATATATAATATATATACATATATATTATACATATACACGCATACATTCTTGTATGAGCATATATTCATACATATGCCTGCAAGTATACGGTAGCTAGAAAAAGTAGTGTTGGTGTTGAGAGAGAAAGTTTGGTGAAAAAGAAAAGAATGGATTGTAGTGATGAACGGTTACGAGAATGCAATATTGCCGTCAGGAACAATGTTGATGGGTTTTCCTATCGAGGGTGACATATCCACAAAATTGACAGTATCCCCGAAACCCTGTTGTAAAACAGATAGTGCTATAATACTGGTATCATCTTCAATAACTCGCCGTCCACTTTTAAATAATCGTCGTTTGTCACAGCAGCCTCTTTATTATAGCAGTCTCTTGATTCAGCAGCAAATGTCGATAGCTATAATGGTTTTAGTGGAGGCATTCTTGAATGCAGTTAGTACCATCAGTAGTAATGTTTTTTTGTGTATTGAAAAACTGGTATTTCCGACTGTTGTGGTTGAGTCGGCCTCCACTTTTCCGAAAATTGCCCTCACTTTATGGTTAATTAATTTCCGAGAACTGGTTGGTTGTGTCGCTGCTTTTCTTTTTCTCATTCACAAAATTGTGTGCGAGGAATTGTGAGTCAAGAAATTGGCTACTCTTGTGGTGTCGTTTCCCTTTGAATTATTGTAGGAACTGTGATGAATGCGAATGCGTATTCTTTACTTAAAGGGTGTGATCTCAACTTGTCATAAATGGTACTGTCGAGTTTACAGAAAATCACACCTGTAAGTAATGTGTTCATTATACTTGTGGTAGTCATGCCGCTAAATTATGATAATTAGCTGTCTAAATTTCCAGATGGTACATTTGTATTTCTTTAACATTAAGTATGTGTGAGCGTGAAAAGAATTTTTGTCATTGATAATGGGAATTTAGGTTTTGTTGGTTTTTGAAGCTTAAAATTCAACTGGCTGATAAAGAGCTCAAGGATGTCAAATACAAGAGATATAAGAAAGCTTCGTTCCAACTGGCTAAAAGTAAAAGTATTACCTTTGTTCCAGTTATATTGTAGACTATAATTATGTTTATCATATAGACAATCCCTTAAATGAATGTAATGTGATGGTTGTGTGTTATACATACATTATATATATATATATATATATATATATATATATATATATATATATAATATATAATATATATATATATATATATATATATATATATATATATATATATATATATATATATATATAGTGTGTGGAATGTTAGTTATTTTATCTTGAAATATATACACATGAATTTTTTCTTTGCGTAGCTAACAATAAACTGTTGCGTATGGTCCGTATTTATTTATTTATTAAATTTTTCTCCAGGTCGAACTCGTGCTTTTCTAAATATGCTTAAACGACGTGCTAGAAGAATATTTGTTTTTACCTATAATCTCTCTTTAGTTTCTGTCGTTGAAGAAAACAAGTTTCAGATCTTTGCAGTTGGAAAGAAAAAGAAAAGTGAATAGGAAGTAAGGGCGAAAGTCAAGGCATTGGGACCCTTAATTCAGCGAAATCTACATGAAGGCAGTTTATGATTTTTCTGCAGAAGCGTGAGTTGCCAAAAACGCGCCATTCACCGAAATAACTCGTCACTGCGCTTACAGTTTATTTCCCCCGATTCTCGTAATTCCTTTGCTGTTTACTTCTACCGATTCTTCTGTTCAACCCAACTTTTATTTCTGACGATTCTCATTACAATTTACTTCCCTTGATTTTTATGTATCCCTGTGCAGTTTGTATATATGGTTTTCTGTGCATAGCGCTACAATTTTTACTTCTCACGATTATCGGTACAATTTTTTTTTTAAATAACTGTGACGATTGTGAAGATATTTTTTTTGAAACTTGACTTTCCCTGTATTCTCATGGTGTGCTGCGAAGTGTGCTTCTATCATTTCTAATGCTTCACCTTGCGATTTTCCTTCTGTCGATTCTCATGACTTGATTGCAACATAAATATGCTGATTCTTACAATTTCCCGTACAGTTCCTATCGCTCGATTCTCGCGATTCTCTATTTAGATGACGTCTCTCGATTCTCGCGATTCTCTCAGCAGTTTTACGTCTCTCCGTACCAGTACTTCCACGAACACGGGGCGACAGTTGATTTCAGTCGTCATCTGTTTTTTCTTCCCTCTCTTATTACTGTTGTTGTGATGGATATGACGTTACGTTTTATGCGAAATGGTCTTCCCGGCGCTTTTTGAAGAGCGCGATGAACTGGGCCCCGGTGTTATTGCGTAGGCTAAAACTAAGAAAATATGTCAGCAGTTGTGAATGAGTAATGATAGGGCAGCCGGTGGGAAGGATGAGTGAGTGAATCTGTGCGTTGTAATGGTAGAAGACCTTCAAACCTCTCTCTCTCTCTCTCTCACTCTCTCTCTCGGTTACCCCGACGAGGGGAAGGGCCTGAGAGAAAGAGAGAAGCAAAAGAATGATAGAGAGATGCCAGTGAGGGAAAAATGGATTAGAAAATCTCCCCACTCACGAGAGTGTTAGGTTGGGATGGATGATTTATATTCACATTTTATTTCGCTCTATTTTTGTTATTGTTTGTTTCTTTTCTGAATCTCTAAGATGGGGAAGAGGTGGAAAAGGGAGAAGAGCTTTTGCAGGGTTAGGTGGACAGAACTCAAGCGGAGGATTCGGGTTGCATTGAGTTCCAAGTGGTGAATTTGGTGGCATGCGGCAATTTGGTTGGGTGATGTTGGCTGCGGGCTATGTCTGCCACTCCTACCCCCCTCGATCCCCCAGTCCCCCAGATACCCATCCTACGCACCGTCCCTATGGCAAGGATACTACTGGTCCTTTTATTCAAATCTCTCTCTCTCTCTCTCTCTCTCTCTCTCTCTCTCTCTCTCTCTCGTGGTAAACAGCTTTTTGGATTATTTTGAGATTTATAAAATGGTATAATTTCAGTTCTACTAGAACTTTGGTGTTGTTCTTTGAGAATTTTTTGAAATTATATAACTGAGTTTGTTTCGAATTGATATATATATATATATGTATATATTGTATGTATTATATATATACTGTATAATATATATATATAAATCGTCACGCTCATATTTCTTTGAATATTCAGAGCTGCATGAACTTCACATCGTCAGTGACAACGAGTGAATTGACGTTAACTGCTATCAAACTCTTGGTACTTCTCAGAGAGAGAGAGAGAGAGAGAGAGAGAGAGAGAGAGAGAGAGAGAGAGATTCTTTGAAAGTGCCCAGACAAAACGGAAATGGCACTAACCTCTAACTCAGTTCAGCGTCTCGTTGAGGAATGTCACTTTATGGAGATTCTCTGAGAGAGGAGAAATTTACGGTATGTTGGAATCAACTCGAACAATACGTCAGCATTCGAAGTCGTGAACCATTGCACAGCACCCGGGGAACGACGCATTTGAAGTTGATAATAAATCAGCTTTCATAATTCTAAAACTAAAGCAACAATTGAAATACATTTAGAAACTGAAGGCACTCGTTAATTTGTGTTTGTGTGAGCGCGCGCGCGTTTTTGTTTCGAAATCAAAGCGTGTGGAAATGTTCTCTTGTCACTGTCTTTACAAACCTTAGCGAATGTGTTGAGAGCATTTTTTAATCGTTTTTAGTTATGACTTTGGTGATCATCGGAACAAGGGAATATACTGTCGTACTTGAATTCATCAGTGTTTTGGGTTTATTTTATATTGAACTAGAAACGTCACTTTCCAAAATTGACTTTTGCTTACGCAATGGCTCGGCTCGAGGAGTATCTGTTTACTGATGCAATGGCTCAGCTCGACGAGTGTTTACTGATGTAATGGCTGTGCCCGACGAGAAGCTGAAGTTATCTAATTTGTTAATTCCTCTGCTTATTTCGTAGGCGTGTTTGCTCCCGCTGTGGCCCATCAGTCATTTCATGGGTTGGAAACAAATAGTTTACTGTATCTAGTGGGCAAGGATAAGGTGGTCATTGATATATCACGTGAATCTGTTTAGCCACCAGTGCGATCCTGAGAAATGTTTGAGCTTAAATTCTTTATGGATCTGAATCATGTTCAAGTGTTTATTTGAAGGGAGTTGAAGTTGGGAGCAGCAGGCGGTCCTACTGCTATTTCTTTTCGTAGTTCCCTAAGTCTGTTGATAATCTGTTGGAAAATCGTATACCCATTTTGTGATGATAAAATCTGCTTAACGTGAAATATGAAAGCAACGTATATTAGCTGACAATGAACAAATGGTACGGCTACTATGTAAGGGCAGAGAAATAAGCGCAGACGTCCTTCTAACAAGAGTTCAGATCCACTGCTATGTTGCATCTCGGCGCCTCACGAACTCCAGCTCATGGTACCAATGAATTCTGCTCTAAAGAAAACGGGCGTCATGAGACCCTCCCGCTCTCGAGCACGTGTTTCGGAGCTCGTGCTACGTTCCGAATTCGAAAGATTGTTTCCTTTTTCGATCTAGACGTGGCTTCATATTTTGGGGCCGAATTTATGTCTGTACGTTGTGACGCAACGGGATGCCCTTCTTAGTCAAGCTTAGAAAAGTGATGCTGTTTTTTCCCAGTGGTACATTTGGTACCAATAATCTTAGAGGAGCCATTATTGCACGTTTGAATGTATCACTCTCTCTCTCTCTCTCTCTCTCTCTCTCTCTCTCTCTCTCTCTCTCTCTCTCTCTCTCTCTCGTCCTCGTGGTTTTAACCGGTGTCACCTTTGCCACACTAGTAAAATGGCTCAGTATGCGAATCTGTTAGTATGATGATAATTTTCGTTAGTTTTCCCTTAAACTTGTTTTGTCTCCGTAAACTTAAGCAGTGAATAGATTACTTGCTGTTCGTTTCACTGTTGTGATTACAAAAAAAAAAAAAAAGATTATAAAAAGCGAGAGGGCTATGATATAATTAAAAGCGAGAGGGCCTCGAAGAGGTAATCCACACCCTCAGCTGGGTGGAACCACTCCTCAGATTTTATCCATCTGACGGGCAATGCTTGATTTCCGGTTCAAAGTGCGACACGTGCGCATCATTTATTTGCTCACGTATTCTTAATTATTTTGTCTGAAATTTATAAATCGCCCTCGTTTTCAAGGCATTTTGCCAGTATGTGAAAAGTGCTCTACTTATTCTGGACTTGCAAAGAACGAATTTTGCGGTAAAGACCCATGATTGTAGAATCCTGGAACCATCTTGGACAAGCAGATATTTTCGTAGATATTAGTTATGCGACTACGGAAATATTGTACCTTACCATGACTGGTGCGGTCACTTGGTTTTCAATCTAAAGTTGATCACATTGAAGCACATTGAAAACGTTCAGACAGTATCACATTTTTTAGGTCAACATAGATATTATTTGTATTTGAGATAGTAATCACAATAATCTTGATGTAAATATCCATGAGACACTTAACTTTTTTAATATGGTCATAGTGTTCAGAGTATAGGATTGAAGTTGGAATAATGATTAAGTTAAAGACAACAACTTTGTTCATCGCAGGTGAATCTAATGTTAGCCAAACCTATGCACTGACAAGCAGTTAAAAGAGCACATGCTTTACCGTATTCACTATCGGTGTGTGAGCTCTTTTTCATATAAAGATTTTTTCTATATACAATATATATATATATATATATATATATATATATATATATATATATATATATACACACACACATATATATATATATATACATATATATATATATATATATATATATATATATATATATATACACACACACACACACACATATAAAGTGCGTGTGTGTGTGTGTTTCTATATTAGTGTGTGTTCTTTAACATTTTTGAAATAGGGTGCTAACATTAGAAACTCCAGACGAGCAACTTTCAAGCTCGTCTGGTAAAGTTAATATGCAAGTATATATAGAAATATAGACAGACAGATAGTTAAACATACAAACTTACGTATATATTTTTGTATATGTGCTTTTGTAAATAAACGGAAAAACGAACATATAGATTATGTGTAATAGGAGGATTGAAATATAAGAGCTTGCATTGACCAATTGTATGTTGAGTGTTTTTGGCTGTTGGATTGGCAGTCGTCCAACCTTTTTCTTTATACTTTTCTTCTTTCATGTTTTGCTGTCTTTGTTTCTCCACTTCTTACAGCGTTTGCCTCCTCCTCCTCCTCCTCCTCCTCCTCCTCCTCCTCCTCCTCCTCCTCCTCCTCCTCCTCCTCCTCCTCCTCTTTTCCTTCTTCATCTTCATCTCGTCTCTCAGCGACCAACAACAATACTACTGCGAGTATTTCACCGCGAATGGGAGCGGCCGGAGTATTGGATAACCATTTAAAAAGACTTATAGCCTTCTTCAGTCGCAACTCCAATAGAAGAATCATAATAATAACAGACAAGTGTGGGGCTATTTAATGCATCTGAGACACGAATGTTCTTCAGAGCTGGATGCCAAAGTCATCCCCTCTGCTGGATGACAACCTAGATGGGCTCCTTTATTGATTAGATATGTGTGTGCATAACTGTGAAAATTGTGACTGACACACACACTCTCTATATACACATATATATACACATGATAATGATTAAGGTATCTGCTGTCGCAACTTATACACACATACATATACATATATATGTGTGTGTTTGTGTGTGTATTTCCGATTCTCAGAAAAGTCACCTTGAAATTATGTTCCTGTCCTCACTCTCGATCACCCTCTTGTTTTTGAGTATATGCTGTGATATATATATGTGTGTTTATAAGTTGCGACGGCAGGTACCTTATTCATTATCGTGTATATATATATATATATATATATATATATATATGCATATATATATATATATATATATATACAGTAACAATATGTGTGTGTGTGTATGTCTATATAAAAAATTTAAACACGGCATCGAGGTGAAAGTCCGCAGGCTGTCTTTAGTCTTCCGACGCAGTCTTTGCGAAGGACAAAGAGAATATGGTATGGAGCTCAAGGTTGTTCGAAGAAATGGTTGAAGCTTGTAGTTGACTTTGTAGAGCTTTTCATTAACTATTTAGATGGGCACTTGTCTTATTTTGGAAAGAGCTCTAATATTTATTGACGTACTTTTTTCAGGAATTTAAGATGAGAGAGAGAGAGAGAGTGAGAGAGAGACTTAAAGTTGTTTAACCAAGTTTAATTGACGTGGCTCATTCGTTCATTTTCTCTCATGAATAGGAAATGATTTATAGCAGCTGTCTTTTAGTAGATATTTACATCAGATGGACGGTTAACAAAGACGTTCATAAATTCATGTATGGTTTTACCATTTACCATGAAAGCGTTTTAAAAATACCGGTAATTTTTTTCTTTTTCAGAGGAGAATTTTACCCATTCTCTTTTTTGTTAAAAATGCCTTCGTATCATTTCGTTACCGAACACGTACTCGAGAGCTTAGATAGCTTCTATCAGTTCGGGAGACTGGACCTTGTGTAGCAGTACTTCTTATCTTATCAGCACCGAATTTGATTACACTATTACCAATTGTCATTACTAATGGACAGTATCAGAAATGCTATTCGCTTAGGTTTTAGAACGATTGAAAGCTTGTGAACTCAGCATTTTATTATATGGTTAGAATTTCTGTTACTGTAAAATAGGTCATAGTAGAAGGAATGGTAATGAAAAAGGACGTACTTATATGAAATGATTCGTTCTTCTCAAGGCGTGCTTGAAATGCATTGTAATGTTGTCGTTTATGATTAAGCTGGCGGTACGCCAGCACGGGCTCTCTCTCAGAGCAGCCCATAATTGAAGGACCAGGCTGATTGAAAGATTTTTCTCCAAGTTTAGGGATAAGCTTTCCTAACTTTTTATTACATAGGTTTGCATCTGAAACTTTCTCCTTACTCATATCATTAGAAGTCAAAACTAATTTGTTTCTTTTAATACTCATTTATTCAGTGTAGTATAATAAAGAAGTTGTGTAGTCGGAAGCACTAGAAGTAGGTCTTATTTTTTAAAACTGATTTTATTTATCGGTATTTTTTCTTTGCCAGCTTACAGAAAAAACGTAGGCGATCGTAGCAGTTTGGCCTGTATAAAAGATTACCAGCAGAACAGGCAGTGTCAGCGAGAAATTTATAAATCTAGAATCTTATATATTTTATTCATATCACTAACATTAGACAGTTCTTCTATAGAGATGAGATCTTGTTTTATGCGTGTTAGGAGGCAGGGCCAGACTACAGAAGGTAGAGATGCCATTAACCCTTAAATGTTGGGTAGAACAGAGAAAATGCTGTAATGCCTTAAGCTTATGGATCTGCGTCGGAATGTCACATGTAGCTGTCAACGAATTTTGAGATATTTCTTACTTCTTGGCCTTTTAGTCATCTTTCTCATATTGTAGCACCTGGTAAGTTGTCTTCTGTTTTCATGGTTTTGCAAAGAAAGTGGTGAGGGATGTAGTGTGAGAGAATGCCGATTTCTTCATCTATACATTTTTAGTGTATCGTGTATATGGGTATTTGCTTCACCTATTTAATTGATTTATTAGTTGTCAGAAAAACCTAACACTAACATTTATCATTAAAGAAAATGAGAATTTAGCCAAAATATTTTGTGTCTTTTAAAGATATGTACATTGCATTCACTTGTTTTCACATGACAGAGGAAATAACAGGTTTATTGAATACTGTCAAGATTACCTTACAGCATCCCTAGAGTTGAGTGAAAAATACCCAGCTTGCGTGGAAGTTACATAATGTGGATTTGCATACAAACTCGAAGGCTTACACACACAAAACTGATTCTTGTAAATGACAAGCCTCACAGAATTTGAAGGCCTTCATTTCTATAGTTTAAGGATTACCACTCAGAAAGAACTATACATAAATTCTGATATAATTATGTTGGTAGTATTGTTTTGCAAATATTTGGGAACGCTAAGTGTTGCTGAGAATTTTTCGAGTCTCTGTTATTGGTGAATCTTTGAAAAGTAGTTGCATGCTAATAGTGGTAACCTATGTCCAAAATAGACTTAAGACCTAGGGACTCTAGTTCTCTCAGTGTTAGGTAATAAATAATAACGTTATTGACAATATAAACAGATTCAAGGATTTTTATTGGTAGTCTTCTCCTAGACCAAAACGTCCATTATTTGGGTTTTAGTCTTCATAAGTACTACGATATATTAGTATTCACGGCAACAGGGTAAAACGGCAGATGTACTAATTATCAGTAAACTCTAGGTATTTATCGTGATGAATATTCGGTTCTGGTTATGTTGGTTTATCGGTTCAGTTGCTAAAATAGTAGCCATGAATACTTTCAACATTTGAAGTATTGTGGTGGGTATGGTAAGGGGATGGGAAGAGTTGAAAAAAATAATCAGTAGGATAAAACTTGTGATTTCATTGCTTCAAAAAGTTATTTGCCTAATTCTAAACAAAAATCCAGAAATGCTCAATTGGCGTATAAGGCTTGTTCCTTTGTGGTGGTCATGATAAGCTGGAGTACATCAAGGATGCTGTGCTTACACTGCTGGTGACTTAACATTATTACAGGTGTGTTTCATGTAGAATTTATAGCAAGAACAAAGCAACACAAAAGACTGCAAACTGAAAGGTGTTTCATTTTATTCACGTTATAACAAGAACAAAGCAACACAAAAGACTGCAAACTGAAAGGTGTTTCGTTTTATACTTTATAGCAAGAACAAAGCAACACAAAAGACTGCAAACTGAAAGTTGTTTCATTTTATTCATGTGACCGCAAGGTACTTCTCCTCCTTTCGAAAGAAAAGTGTAGAAATGAACCTTTTCCTCCTTTCGAAAGAAAAGAGTAGAAATTTGCTTATATTCCACGATGGTTTGCACCTTCACTGCAAAAGCCTTGTTTAAAATGTGAAAGGAAAATATTGTATGATACATAATATAAGTGAAATAATGAAGCCAAAAATTACAGTTCTCTACTCCTACTGTAAGCAAGAGGAGTTAGTCTTGAGTCAATAATGTCAATCGAAGAAGCACCAAATGGAATGAGAACGACATTGTGTATGCAAACAAAATTTTCTGTGTAGGACAAAGGAAAGTTGAAAGCGGGAACTAATTCCAGTCCTCATTCCAAAGGCCTTCTTCATCAAAGAAACTACTTTGAATAGACCATTGTTAGTCCAGCGTATTTAAAAGGACTGAGCCTCAGTTTATATTTGTTCCTTTTAGTGCTTTCATGCTACTTTCTCGCAGAATGGTTTAACCACTACAGCAGATTCATTCAGCCATATCCATAAATATCAATCTCGTAAAACGATCGCCACTAGTAGCAATGATCTTACCATTTACTAGTGTTGCTACTAAAGTTGCTATTACCATTGCTGGAAACTCTTGTTATATACTACTGCTGCCTATAAAGCTGCGATTATTGTTGCTGCAAATTATCATTTACAACTGATAATACTCAAGTTGTTTTTATTACAGATATAAAGTGTTGCTGACTCTAAAGTTGATATTACTGTTTGCTTAAACTTGTCATTTACTACTACTACTACTACGACCATTGCCAATGCTCGTTCAACTACTACTACTACTACTACTACTACTACTACTACTACTACTACTACTACTACCACCACTGCTGATGCTTATAAAGTTGCTGGTATTTTTGCCGCAAATTCTTATTTACCACTGCTGCTACTACAGGTGCTGGCTGTTACTACTGCCAGTGACAGCTCTTTGTTGTATGTTCGTTCGGGTAATCGGTAAGATTATTATTCATTTCCTCTGCGAACGGACGTGTCCCAGAGCATCCACCAGTAGTACCCTGAATGAATGGTGTTGTCTTTGTGAACTGCAGTGATAGTTATCGGAATGTGAAGAAAATTTTGCGATCACGTAATTCATCGTTTCTCAGACAAAGGGACCAATCTCTTTGCCTTGGCAGTTATAAAAGAATTCCTTAGAATGAGTGAAAAGGAATAAGGAATGGTTGTTGATCTGTATACGTTAGCATATTTCTAAAATGGATTTCAGTTGTGGATTAAGGTTCAGTTATTCTCCGACGGCATTGAAATGCTGTTAGTCATTGAGCTGAACCCTGTGTTGTATGAACGAGTGTTATTGCCAAGGCATTCACATTTTGTAGATGTACGTGTAGTGGCAAGTGTGCGTAACTGCTGTAGCCTTAAGAATGGGAATTGGAAGCTTTGGAATAATAATGTCTAAAGTAAAGAAAGGAAGGGATAAATTTGTGTTGTTTGATGGTGAATGATACCAGTAAAATGACCGCACCTAAATGAAAGGAAGTTATACCATACACTCTGCCCCTCCCCCCCCAATTAATTATAACGTAAGAGATGTAATTTTTAGTCAACAACTAAAATGTAATAGTCACATGGCAAAGCCGAATTAGATGGTGGAATGATGCGTTACTTGTGATGTAACTGAAGTTGACATTGAGAGTGGAGACAGGATATGTTGTCTGGCGACATGCAGCTAATAATAATGTTAACGTTCAGTATTGTGGAATTCAGTCAACAATAACACACCTTTATCTCATATATATATTATATATATATATATATATATATATATATATATATATATATATATATATATATATATATATATACACATACATACATATTATATATATGTATGCATGTATACTGTATATATCGCGCGTGTGTGTATTTTAGAAGGGTGAACTAAAATAATTGTTCCAGACTCAAGAGAAGATATCGAGATTTTTTAAATTTTATATCATAAAATATCAATTTTCAGAACCGAATACGGGAACTTCCACTGTGTACTTTTTCAGCAGACTGTTGTAGAGAGGTGACTCATGTCGTTCCACCAATAGGTCAGCTCAGGCGTTATCTATAGTCAAATTTCAAATTCTTGTTATCTGTTAAGTGTTAGTGCATGCGTACGTACAAGCAATCATAAGAATTCGTCTTACGTCGTGATTCCTTAGGGGAATAATTAGGTTTTCAGACACTCAACGTACGAAATTACATGCAATTTTATTTTGTCTATTTTTATTCGGTTCGCGTACACAGGTCAAATGATTTTGTGTATTCGGCTGGTGATCCCAAGCTATTGTTGCTTTGGCATTTGGGTGCTTGAGGTGTTCATTTTCCCTAGATGCAATATCTTTGAATTTTGCTGCTTACATGATAACCTGTGTATAGGTTTGGTAAAGATGAGAACTTAATTTGCTTGTAACGAGAATCCTCAAAGAGAGTTTGTTTTATTGACCTTAAGGATTAGATGCATCATATGGTGTTCCACAAGGTAGTGATAAGACACCTTTGTTGTTTGGAGTCTTTCATGATGAAGCACAAAAATTGTTGGCTTTGAGGATAGCACATTATGCATAGCATACACCTCGTATTGAAGTTATTCACGCTTCCTAGATGTAAATGGAAGTGCTGTAATACTATGAGTATTGGGAGTGTATCAGAAAGTGGTATAGCCAGAAGGGAATGAAGCTGAACTGGAAACGCTATTTGACAGTTCTTGGCTTTACTTTTTTTTTTTTACTCTAAGCTTTCTTTCTCCCAGCTGTTGATGAATATAACTGATTTTGTCAATAGACTTGGTATAATTTGTAAGGATCCTTATGCAAATAGAGGAGATTGTAATGGTGACACACTCCTCAGGTCCTTGTTTTGTCATTCGTTTAATATTGTCTTCTTTTGGATTATCTGCTGTCTTCTGGGTTCCTTATCTTGTGCGAGTAATTACTCGGAGTGGTGATTCCTTACAGTATTTCGTCTGTGTGTATGGTAATTAAGATTTCAACCATCGTTGGGAGATTTTCTGATATTTCAGCTTTCACAAATGGCATTTGAGTAGAGAACTTCCATTATTGCTATTAAAGGATTGGTGTTTTGGAGTTGCTTTGCACTATTCAGTTGTTATTCTTAATAACTTTTTATGGATTTATTTATTTGTTTGTTTATATATCTGCTTTTTATACAGTATTACCCTCTTTTCTTCTTTCTTATATAGCCACTATAATCTCTCGTATGATTTTGCTCTTATGAATGATGAGAGTAGTGAAAAGTTCAAGAACAGTAAACAGTAATCAAAATTTCAAATCTTATAAGTGATGTTGAATGATGATTTTGGAGAATGATTAGCTGCAGAAGAGACATTTTGAACTTCTAAGATAATCGAGAGTACATGGAGGTTTGCAAATCAACACCGAATAATGAGTATCTAAATGAGTAAAGGAATTGTTGTTGACAGGACAAAATGCCTTTTGAATTGATCGTAATAAGGAGGGCAGTGAAATGACATTTAAAGCCTGAGTAACAGGTGAAGAGAAACTCGTCATATTTTAAAAGTAAATTTCACCATTTAAATATAAAAATATGTTTCTAGCATATTGAATATTCAAAATGTTAGAGAAGTGCTGTTCCAGATTATCATTTACAATTAACCTTTGCATCCTTTGTATGTTAGGCGTCAGGCATACTTCCCTGATGGGTAATTTTCAGTATCATTATGGGATTCTGAAAAGTATTTAATGTTTGTAGTGTAAAGAAAAAAATATGAAATTTTGAAATGAATAATTTACAAAATTTTACAGGCCTTTTGGAATCTTGTCTTGTCGTAATACTCACCTTTTAAGCATATTTTTGCGATCATATTTTTGCAACATCACTTAAAAGATTATGAAGCTGCATAAACTAGAATCATCCAAATGCAAAATGGATTTTATTTTTAAAACTTGAAAAATTTCCGTCTTATTGTAATTTCACTTACATTTTGTGGGGGAGTAAATTGTGATAGCCAGGAAAATATTAATAAAGGATACAAAAAAGTTCTGCGCCTACAAAACACTACTTATACCCTTTGTTGTTTCCCAACTTCAACAGTTTATAGAAACTGAAATGACAATGTATCTAATCAGAAACTGAATTTTGGAGTATTGAATTTTACCAGAATAGTGTTCCACATGCTAGAGACGTAAGTTGATAAGGCTTTTAGATAAAAAATAAGTGGGAACCAGTCAGTGACTTAGAGGAGGGGTAAAAGTCTGTAGGAGTCCAGAACCTTAAGAACACCGCAAGCATGGTGCAATTGATCAAATGTTGCCTTATCAGCAATTGCATATATGTTGCTACGTTGTAAGAACCTGGAAATTTGTTTCCAGAGGTGAAGATAAAACAATAAGCAGGAAGATTGGCTAGGAAAGGCCATAGCCAGTAGCCTGGCTAGGAAAGGCCATAGCCAGTAGCCAGAACCCTTTGAGTACTATATGGACATCTAAACTCCTAAAGCAATGTCAAAATTAAATATGAAGCTTCTTTAAGGATATTCAAACATAAAGTGCTAGGAAAATTGTGTGAGTAGAACTTGTCTGTTGGAAATTTTGGAGTTCCAACATTTTCTCAAGCAAGATGAGCGGTAGTTGATAGGGTTAAATTTTAGACATTGAAGGCCAACACTAGAGCCAGTTCAGGAGCAAATAAACCAAGAATTTCTAAAGAAACATTACCAGTGCTAGATATATAGTTTGTTACTAAGGAGGTGAACAGCTTGTCAAGCTTAACTCACAATATATATTTGGGAATTAGTCAGATCCGTAGAATTTTAAATGATTATGAAAGTTACAGTAAACAGTGAACCTTTTCATCAAGGGTAAGATGTACACATCCATGGTTCCAGTAAAGAAAAAACTGCAAAATTTTATCCAGATAAAAGTCTCACCATGTTACAGAAGCAGCCTTTTATTTTTATTTTTGGTGCTTTTGGTTTTTTAACAAATTCATGGCTTCTTCTTTTACCATTTTATTATTTCTTTCCATGAATTGCAAGCCCTGTTGGAGATTTATTCCAAACTGGTATAAAAAAAATGGCTGATATCATGTGTAGTAGCTTTAGAGTTTTGATTTATGATTGCATTGCTTTGATAATGTGCCCTGACAATCACTTTGATATTCATACCTTTTTAGTATGTTACTGTACGTATTTCTGATATAGTATGAAAGCTTTGCCTACTCGTTCAATTTTTTCTTTGACATATCTTCTTTGATTGCATATTATGAGCTTTCTCCAAGTTTCTCAACATTATAGGACTTTTACCTTTACAGCTTCATTCCAGATCTTCAATTGTTAGTATTTGGATATATGTCAAAGTTTATCAAAGCTTTTTGTTCGACTATTTGTATCTGATTTTGTTTATCAGCCAATATGATTGTGAAAACGTGAGGAATTTCATACATTCTTAAACTTTGGATGATGTCATATCAAAATTGCTATCGTTTTAGAGTTGCGCCACACGTCTTGACAAACAACCCTTCATTCCATCTGTGGGGGTTTGCTATGTTTTAGTATTTAGGGCTGAAGCCCAGGTATTAGGTCAAGGGGGCTATCTCAGGCATCGTACTTGAATATTTTTTTCGGTTGCTGATTGTCTAAAAGGTTGTTCATGCCCCCCCCCTTTTTTTTTTATTTAGAAACTGCCCATTAGTTTCGTTGTGTGGTGTTGACATTGAGGCACTAGGCTTACCAGCAGCTACTTAAGACTTCTGAATCAACTCTTAGCTGTCTTCAACAACTGCTGAATTTGAAGAGCCTGCCCTTTGTCCAAGATAACCATTGATACCATCACGTCTGTGGTAAGGAATGTATTAAAGAGTATTATATAATGTTGTACATTATACGTATGGTAGTATGAATCGTATTGTTATAAGGACTTGAATAATTTCGATTTGTGAATAAAGATTTTATAAAACAATATTAGGAATTAGATGGCCCGTTTAGGTGAAAAATGGTACCATAAGGTAGATAATGGAAGTTCCATATGTAAATGAGATAATGATGAATGGAAAGTAAAGGCAGCTTAGACATGGTCTTTGCACTATCCCAGGAGACTTGTACTGTATTTGATATAGTCACTTAAGTTCCTCTGGGCACCAGAAGAGTTGGAACACTCACAACTGCTGTGGTAAGAATTTTGAGGCCCATTGTAGATGATTGGAGATTTGTGGAAGTGAAGGCTCAAGAAAGACATGAGTTGTGGAATTTTGCGTTACACGGTATTGGAGGTGATGATGATGATTATTGCGTAATGTTGAAATAGCTCCTACATAAAGAGGATTTACTTTATTTCGAAATAGAAATGCCTCTTATGCAATAGAAAGTACTAGATTCAAAAGTGTAATAAAAAAAAATAAGTAAAAAAAAAAGAGGATTTTGTGAAGAGTATTTTTCCAGTTAAACCTTGAGGTAGCCTCGATAGTTTAGGATAGCCAGCTTTATTAAAATTAGCAATAAGAAATAGTAGATTCCTGAAGCTGAGCTTGTACAACTCAGAGGTTTCTGTAAAATTTCAGAGATGATTGAAGAAAGGTTACTTCCCAAAGCATGAATTCAAACTACTTGTATTCTGGATTGCGATGCAAAGGTAACTTATGTAGAATTTTGATAATGCCGAGCCAGATGGACCAGAAAGCACTGCTCTTGCCTAGTCCAAGTCAGTTGATAACCAAATGAGAAAAGAAAAAAAGAGGTGGTTTTTTTATTGTAAAGGAAGTGAACTTGGATTAATGAGAGTCATGGAAAACAAAATCAGGAAGATTATAAAACTTGATAGTAGGGCGAGTACAAGAGGTAAACAGGTGGAAGAATGTTATGAAGAAAAGTGTAGGGGAGAGAGTATACCCTTAGGAACCTCACTAAAGACTTGAAAGGGAGATGTTAGTCCATCAACACACAAAACGTAGGTTGTGGAAAGCTGATGTGGTAAAAGATAGGAGTAAAACTGTCAGGAGGAAGTTTTGTTGAGATATTATTATTCCAGACTTAAATCCATCAGAGCTATCACTTATGGTCACACAAGGTTTACTTAAGTTGGATTAAACGGTGAACCTAAATTTCAAGTTAGTTGGGGAATTCTATTGGGCCAGACAATTTTCCTGAAGTTGGATTGAACAGTGAAGTTAAATTTAAAATGAGATGAGGAACTGCACTGGTTCTGGCAAGGGAATTTGGCCATTGCGTAGAACTGTACCTCACTGAGAAGTAGCAACGGTCAGCTATTTGGTCAACATTCACATATACTAGACAGCAGTCAGCAAGAGGCTCTCAAAGTACTTAGCACTTGATTATATTGATATATACAGATTCTGTATAAAAATTTCCACATTAAGGTGGTGGGTTCAGATTCAAATTCCTGTGCCAAAACTGTGAACCTTTTCAATTATATATTTATTTTCCATAGATAAGTGAATTTAGAGTAAACCTAGACACTGAAATTGGTGAATGCTCTTGAACAAACTCAGTAAAAGTAAGTCTGATCAGTCCAGTGCTGATTTGGTATGCAATAATATGGGTTTTGAACAGTAATTTTGTTTAGATTTTATAGTTGTTATTGTAAGTTTACATTTCATAGTTTATGCTGTAACCACTTTCATAGCAGTTCCCAGATTGTATAGCTGTACTGCTAGACAGTAGTTATTTTTGTAGTTACTATCACATGTTTATATTACTTTAGTGTTTTCAACTCAGATTATGTGCAAGATACACATAATTTAAGTCTGTAGTTTCATTTAATGGGAAGGAGGCCTAGAAATTGTTGGTGAGCATTTGTAATTATATGATAAGCTTTTATATATCACCATAAACAGAAAAATGTTACTTTTCAGTTTCTAGCTAATTAAAGTTTCCTAATTACTCAGTGTATACTTACAAAGGATCTATGTCATACATGCTTCAATGTTAATTTCTTTGCTCTTAGGGCTCCCTTACATGCTCAGGTAGTATCAGTCAGGTCAACAGCTTTGTGAACTATTCCAATTTTGTTGTGTGTGGCTATGATTTGGACTGAAGACTTACATGCTTGCTTAAAAATCTGGCCTGCAGTTTTTTCTGACTGAGAGGCAGAGTGCTTGAGTGTGCAGTGAACTGCTGCCCGGGTTTCTGCTCACAAGCACCTTTCGCCTAGTGAGAAGGTTTTTTGTTATAACACTATTCATGATATCTGCACAACGAGATGAAATTCCATTTTGGGTTGAATTCATAGATATAGGTTACACTCTTGCAAGTGGAAAATTAAGAGCAATGAGCATGACCCAGGTGTTATTTCCATAGCAAACAGTGAAATATATGTATGTATGCCAAGCAAGGGAATGGAATAAAGCTTAATTTTTGTTATTGAAAACTCTATAAACAAGCTATCACCTATGCTAATATTTTTTCTTTCTTTTTTTCGGGTGCCAGTGGTGTTGGCCATGATAGCCTGTTCACGAAACTGTAAGAACTGATCTCGCTTTGCATGCCCGAATGAATAGCATTCATATAGGCTTTCATTTCATCATTCGTTCAATTCAGAACAGTTTTCAGGTCTGAGTGTATAATGGTGCAGCGAGGTATGTCTGTTTATGGAAAGTAAAATTAGTGGATGTATGAATAGCAGATAATTTTCTCTTTGAAAACTATACAAAACCATACATAATCACTGAAGCCTATAAATGCTGTGTTTGACTCCATTAGATAAAATATTAACAAAAACGTTTACAGCTTACAAGCACTGAAATTTTTAAGACATGCAAATTTTACACAACACACAATTGCAAACGAATCATTGAATGTTCCAACACATTTACAAAAGGTACTGACATTCAACAGACAATCATAACTGTATGTATTTCAGTTTATGATTCTGTGTATGAAATTTCTCACAGTATTGTGCATGCATGAAATTATCTTCGTCACCCTGTGAAGAAGAGAACGGGAAGTGGAAACCATAAATTTATGCAAAGAAGAAATTGCACTATTACAAAATATAATTCAATATAATTGAAATATGCAGAAAGTTATATAACTACTGGCAACATGTAATTAGGTGATACTGGCCTTAACTACCGTAGATATACTAATTAATAGAAAAGCTGTAGATCGCAGTAATTTTCTTCTGAACCTCCTAACGTATAAATTCAGAAGGGACTGACACCCCAAATGGCATCTAGTCGCTGCGAAACGTTTGGCTTTTGCCCCTTTCCCTCCCAAGAGAAGCTTATAAAACGGCATACAGAAAATGTTCTCCGTGAAGTCACGATGCGGTTGCCACACTGAAATTAGCAAACGTGCTAGAAGACGAGCCTTTTCCCAGGTATGATGAAATAACTAATTTTCAAAGGTAGTTTGCTTCGATGACCTCATGCCTGTATTCCACACAAACACTATTGCACCCACGTACACACACACACACACACACACACACACACACACACACACACACACACACACACACACACACACATATTCAAGTTTTAGCGTTCAAATGTGTGTATATATATATTTATATATATTGAGCCTTAGGTGAAAGCAGTGTAGATGTTCGAACATAGGCATCTTCGCAATGTTAAAATTGGAAGACGGAAAAAAATGTGAGTAAATGCTACATGACTTATATAAGACAACATGAAGTAATTTCATCTAACGAAGAAGAAAACTGAAGGAAAATATGCTTTGAGTCAACTGTTTCATTAGGAATATTGTCTAACGGTGTTTATGATATTCATTTTGATGGCACCTTTGAGGAAACTGGGTGTCACTGCATATATGCGGAAAACTCTTCATACATCTAATTTATTACTGTGTGTTTTATTTACTTTTGCGTCTAATAAAGCTGTTTCTCATGATTACTGGTGATTTTTCTAGCATGTGGTCCGTATTCGTAACATTTCCTGAACTTAAAGTGCCAGTTTAATATCAAAGGTTTATGAGTTCGACGGTCATCCCGGCAATAAATGATGAATATGGTATGCTGTGTTTGTCACAGCACTCATATTAATATGCATAATAGATGTTTTATGTTGCTGTTACTGAATGTTAACTTTTAGCTCGAGCAGAAATTTTGGTCATAGTAAATACTTTCTAGGGCTTTGTTAGTCATTTAGGTAAGTTTAACAGAACCGGTAAATAATTTATTTAAAAGCCTTCTGCACCCATTAGAGATAATTCTTTATTTTAGTATTTTGAAGGGAATTAATTGAAGACCCATTTTTATAGCATAAACACACTGCACTTACGCGAATATACATATCTTATATATTGGTATATGCTCGCAAAGTAGGCATTTATTAACAGGCATACTGGCTGTCTGAAGAACAGTCTGCATGTGGTTTTGTGCTTAGTATATGTACGTGTGTGTATATATATATATTTATATATATAAATATATATATATAGATAAAAGTTTATAATTATACAAAGGTTTATATATATATTATATATAATATATATATATATATATATATATACTGTATATATATATATATATATATATATATATATATATATATATATATATATATATATATATATATATATATATATATATATATATAAGTTCATTAACCTACATGTGTTATTCATATAAGGTATATGAATAAAAGACACTGCGCTCATATATATATATATATATATATATATATATATATATATATATATATGTGTGTGTGTGTGTGTGTGTGTACATACACACACACACATATATATATGAGATGCGCGCATTGTCTTTTTATTCATACACTAACATGAATAACACTGCTAATGTATATTAATGAACTTGATTTTATCTCACGCCTCTTTTTCCTAAAAGGGTCGGTTCCGATAGATGTTAGTCCTGTGGTTCTAAGAAGTCAGACTGGTTTCAGTACACCATAGTCGACTAACTTCTAGGTAGCATGTTCAGTGTTGAAGTCAATAGAGGCACAGTTGGATTTAACGGCAACGGCATAAAACTTTCATAATGTATATATATACACATCTCGCAAGCATCGATATGTTCATTTGCATATATCTATGTACTTGTACTTTTGGGTGTAATAATGTGTAAAGGAGCATTCATCACCCATTCATTCGTTGTGTATGTCTGGAGATGGAATAGGTTTATTGTTAGAATTAATTTGGTATTGTTCTTTTGTCTTTGAGAAAAAAGCATCAGCAGTAAAATGGAAGCACAAATGTACCCTCACTATAATTCGTATATAGTAGAAAATATTTTGCCACTATTTGTTTATGTTAATAATGTTCATTTGTTTAGATTCAAGTAAAATTCACCCATATACACAAGTTATATATACATATACACACACATATATATATATGTATATGTATATGTATATATATATATATATATATATATATATATATATATATATATATATATATATATATATATATATATATAATATAAATGCTAAGAAAGATAATATGATGTATATTGTTAATTTAACGAAAAGAGTTGAGGTTCATGTAAATGTGTTCCTGTTATTTCAAGGTTTTATCACAAATCTCGAAAATATCAGATCTTTTGGTTACATGTTCACCTATTGCTAATTAATTTATTTATGAAACAGCAGGTCCCCTCAACATTTACCATGCTGAGAAATTTCAAGACTATCTGGTAAAATTATTACATGTTATGTCAAAGTACATGTATATATATATATATATATATATATATATATATATATATAATATATATATATATATATATATATATATATATATATATATATATATATATATATAATGCTTGTCATGATAAAGTAAATCATTAATGCTCTTATTCCAAATATACCTATGCATGCCATTTTGTAATTATTTACTTTTACTCATGCATACACAATTATACTAATATATATATAATGTGTGTGTGTGTGTGTACAGTGTATGTATATAGAGATACATGTACATACATATACAGTATATATTATATATATCAAATATACACAATGTTCTAGGTAATAAAAAGTTTATGTAAAAGAGCTTGTGAACTCGATACATTAATGCACAACGTATATAAAGCTACAATTTACTGTCTGGAAACCTTAAATTAGTGCTTAAAAAAAAAAAGCTTTCGAAACCCCCTAAATTGGAGCATTGAAAAAGTCTGCTGAAATGTCGTAAATTCCAGCAAGTTATATCTGTTTGGAAGTCTTAAATTAGAGGAATTAAAAACTGTTTGGAAGTCTGAAATTAGAAGGATTAAATATTGTTTGTAAGCCTTGAATTTAGAACACTACATCCTCATGCCTGAAATTCCTAGGCATCTTTTTTCTTTAAAACAGAATTTAAAACAGAATAGAATATAGAATTTAGGCCAAGGACCAACCGCTGGGACCTATAAGGGCATTCACAATTTGGTTTGGAGAGAGAGAGAGAGTTCAGTCTTTGAAATCTATTATGGATTTAAAAAGTATATATATAAAGTTTTTACAAAGTTCGATAGGCTTTATTAGATTTAATTTCCTCAAGTTTTGTGTAGCAATCAGTTAAATTTTTTTTTTTCATACCATGTTGTTAAAGAGTATGGTAAAGTCTTTGTTTTGCGAAGCGCAAGTATTTGTCTTCTAAATATATAACATCATATGTTCCATACAAACGGACTTTTTGTATGTGCACACACTCACGAATTTTGACTTTGGCTAAACGATCTTATACAATGTCACCTAGCTTCAACTTAGAATTAATTCACTTCTAACTTGAGTAGGGTAGGTCAGGCCCTAATATTTACTTAACCTCAGATAGTATCCTGTAATTTTTAAAGCTTGTGTTAATTTGATTTAAAATGAATTGTTTGGTCAAAGTTTCAGAATAATGGATAAATTTAAGCCTTAATTAGGGTTTCTAAAATCAGTATTCTTTTTGTGTGGTCTATTTATTTTTGACATTCATTTCCTTTTCAGACCAGTCGTACGAGTTTTCCTCAAGCATGAGCGAAAGTATATCCAAGGGCAAGGGCGAAAAGGGCCACGGGAATATTACTTAAAAATCTGTCAAGAAAGTAAAAGCGAGCCGGACTTGAATCGCGTTAAGGTTACTCAAGTGTTATTGCAGATATTTCTTTTCACGTGGATACGTGTTTGTACTGACATTTATTTGTATGTACGCTTCTGTGAAAAAATGTCCTCGCTTAGAAATCCCAATCTTGCTTCTCTTTCTGAAGGTTCTATCGCAGCTTTATGAATGCGGTTTCGCATTATATGTAAATGTGGTAGCAAAATATATAAATACATATACATAAATAATTTCATGTACAGACCAAGATGTTGAGTGCAGTAGAATTTAAAACATGCTGTGGGAGTCTTTTTTTTTTTCTTCTTCTTCTCTGTTACAGTGTGCTTACATAAGTTTTCTTAGGGGAATATCTCGTTAGGCGAAGCAAAGCATTAATGTGAAAGGCGTGCTCTTTGCTTTTCGTCGAATCGAGCGCTAATGGAGGGCGAACGAATTGCAAACCACTTTTGTTCTTGGTAAATAGACGAGAGAATCGCCATTTTCGCTGACAATATTTTTCCTTTTGCCGATCGATAATTTTCGCCGTTGTCGTACAAACCATGAGGCAGATTTCATTCGCTTCTATTCCATTGTTTGTTACGTGGAAATGGAGAAATGAAGAAATGAACGAGTGAATTGAACGAATTGCGAGATATGAGAGAGGAGAGAGAGAGAGAGAGAGAGAGAGAGAGAGAGAGAGAGAGAAAGAGAGAGAGAGAGAGTGAGAGGCGGAGCGGCGATCATGGACGATGCCGGCCACACGCACATACACACACACACACTCCACCTCTCTCGCTGAAAAGATGGCCGCACCGTAATTAGATCCGAGAGAGAGAGCACACAATGACACACTCACCCACACACAAACCAAATTACTTCCTCTGTCTGGATTTTGAAATTGTCTCTCCCCTCACCTTCATCCTACTGGAAAAGGGATCGAAGCTGCACTTGCATAACAAAACCCCTCACATATCCCTTTTGTCGAAAAAAGTGTGTCAAATCTGACAATAATGACTTGACATCCAGCTAAAATTTCACTTAAATTAGTCTTATCTACACTTACCGTTTGCTTTTCTGACGGGTCTACCAAGGTCTACCAAGGGATACGAGGCGAAATTAATCAATAAACAGGGACAAAGGGGCGGAATTTCCAACTGGACTTTGGAAGTGTTTCGACAGGAGGAAGAAATTCCGGGCCAGAGCTGTTAAAAATGATGCTGCTGGCTCTTCGGCAAGGAAGGGAGTGGACCCGTCAGAGACGAGATGAACACGAAACTACCATCTGGTAGAAGTCGTACTTACCGTAGCTGAAAGGAGCGAAGTGGTGGAGGAGGAGGAGGAGTAGTAGTAGCAGCAGCAGCAGCAGCACCAGCAGCAGCAGCAGCAGGAGGAGCAGGAGCAGGAGAAGGAAGAGGAGCAGCAGCAACAGCGGAGGCAGCAATGAGGCTAAACGAGATGGCACTCACTGATGTTCCCTCCTCTGAAGTGCCACTTTTCGGAGTTAAACCCAGAGTGGCAGACAGAGAAAGCTGCGTGTCTGTGGGGGGTGTGGAATGGCTCCGATTGGAAGACGGAGACGATCTCACACAAACGAGGGGAACCAAGGAAGGTGAGACTATTGCACGTATGTGAGCGTATGTGTTTGTGAAGCTGCAAACAGTGTCATCACAACACTAGTTATCTTCAGCAACCACACACGCACACATACATACGCCCACGGTAGCCCCCACACAGAGCCGCCACCTCCACCATCCTGACTGGCTGCTGCCACCTCGGTCTCAAAGATGGCCCTCTCCTCTCCTCTCTGGTGCTGCTCTTCGAACCCGCGTCGTCTGCTACCGGCACTCCATCAACATCATGGGACATCCTCCCCAATCGACTGCTCCCGTGGTGTTTGGCTGGCTTCTGTGCTTCTTCCGGCTTCGAGGAAATGGAGGAAACGTCTTGTCCTAGGCCTTGGAGGAGTTCCTGATCCCATCTGCTGCGGGAATAAAGCAGTACCAACCACTGTGAACACTGCCGAGTGTCGTCTGCCACTGAACGGCGACCGAGCTGGTGGGAGACACACCCCATGGCGGGATCCGCTGCGCTCTGGAGAAATTGAAAATAATTATGCTGGAGAAGGTCGCATTTCACTTCCAAGTCGTTTTTCCTCGTCGCCACATTAGCATGACGATTCTAGCTTTTTTTCACTACACCATCTTCATAAAGCTGGATTAATATGAAAGCGATTTAAGTAAAAGTTTTTGGGTAAAAGATAAGAGTGTAGCGGTATGCTGGCAAGAAATAATTATAGGGGGCAAGATAGCCAATAAGCGAGGTGGCAGGCGTGGCTCTGGGGCGGAGTTAGCTAAGTGGCGGGATATTTGAATCGATATTTGGGGAGCGGGGAAGGAGGGTGTCGGGGGGGGGGAGAAAGGTAAGTGCCTTCATATACCATTTTTAAAGATCTCCCCGAAAAAAAAAGAGGGCGAAAAAAAGATAGATGGAAAAAATGCAGATCCATGAGGCAAGACTTTTAGAATTTTTAGTTATTACAGCCTGTGGTGATATCAGACAACACCATTATTAAGTAAACTGCTATTGGATTTAAAGCAGACCTGCTCATGGTCGCCTTTGCTATTTCTAGCAAAACGAACTAAAACTTTTGCTGCCCAAGCGTCTGAATTCAACAAGTTACCAAATGCGAAAGGAGGCTTTTGGTCTGTCTGTCTGTCTTTTATATTGACGCCAATTAAAATGGTCATAAGAAATGCGGGGATTTTCAATCGCAACTCTCCGACTGCAGCCCGGGAAAGGGAGAGGGGAGGGGGTGGGGACATTAGATATCGATTCTCTGAGGTTTCATTAATTCAAAGCCACTTCTAGAGTTTGTCTTCAATTACTTTTGGACGTATTTTATGTGTGTCGTAAGAGCACCCCTTTATATTAACAAACATAAAGCGAAATTAACTAAATTGGTGCACAACTACCTCTGTTCTGTAGATCCAGCTTTCGCAAACGAGTTTATGAATTCATATTACGATCTTTTGTCAGGTTGAGTCTCAGTGTTATGTAAAACATAAAGTCATCCTCTGCTTTTTCAAGTTATTTCAAGCTTGCTTAGGAAATGGAAGACCCTCCAAGACGTTTCATTTTAACTGCAATATTCTTCTGGGATTTTTATTTTTAGTCTCAAAATTTGATACAAATCTATTAAAAGGATTAGGTAAGGGATACAGTTTGGTTTTCTAACAAATCTAGATTGTTTACAGAGTTATATACCACAATTTGGTTAGATTTACATATTTTAATTAAAGTGGCTGTATATTTATTCTAGTTTACTGCCAGGGTCTTTGTGTGTACTTTTATATGTATATATGCTCTTCCATTCAAATATATATGTGTATATATATATATATATTATATATATATATAATACGTATATGTATATACATATATATATAGTGTGTGTGGTGCATGTGTATGTTTAAATATGTAAATAGATATATATAACGTTGCCAGCACAAATAATTGTCACAATTTTTCTTTCTAGTGTATGATAGCTTGTAGAAGGCTCACTTTTTGTTATTGCTACGTAAGTGTTACATCCTTAGCGCCTACATCCATGTTAGCAGTATTTTGCAGTGGTGTGATTAATCGCACATGTGTATAGCAAGTGCCTTAAAAAATCTTATGAGGTGTACAAAACGGGGAAACAATGACATTTGAGTTAGCACCCTAGTAAGTTTTGTACAGAAAAAGGCGTGACTGGGAAGTGAACCTTGTTTTAGTGTAGTTGTTTAAATTCCCAGAATTATAAATTTAGTCATGCAAATCCCAAGAGTAATGCAGACATATTTTGGGGTTACAGTGTGTTTCTGTAAATGTATCATTTTTCGAAGAAACATTTCAGTGGTATGTCACAGTGCATTTTTTTTTGTCAAAGATGAATACCTTGTGCAGTTTTTGAAGTGCTAAGAACTAGGGATGTATCGTTGGGAATTGTAATTAGCATCAGAGATGTTTTGACCTAGTCTTGTGGTAAGGTTACAGGCATCCAAAGCATTGCCATACGAAACTTGAAACCGGTGAGCATTGTGTATTTTTTTTTTTTTTTTGTTCTCAGTCGTGTATGAAAAGCGAGCTCTTTTTCCATATGAAACAGGACACTGTCTTATTGTGGTATTCATTTCAATCGAAATTCGTGTACTTGATGGCCACTCAAAAATACAAATAAAGAAGCTTACATGGTGATAATTATTTTCAAGATTCGAAGATTTGTCTAACAAGGCGAGAGCTTTTTTTATGGTTCTCTATGTACTACTGTTTTCAATAGAGGAACAGGTTTAGAAGAAATAATGAAAATATTAATTTCATTCTGGTTCATTAGGGGAAGAAAATTGGGAACATGTACTGACTGAACTATAGCTCTATAAAATGCAAATATTGTTGGACCAAGTTACTGGTTATTCATATAAGTTTTATAAAAAATAATCTTGTAAATTATTGAAATTTATCAACTTCTTCAAACGTGTTTTAGTAAGAGGACAATTTCCGGTAATAGATTACTAAGTTAAGACCCAGTGGAAGATCAGTTCAATCAACATCTTTTGCAGTATTGTAGAGCGGTTGATACTTCTCGTCTGTTGGTGTCGTAATTTTCTCTTTTTACTCAGAGTGACAAGAAAGGAAAGATTTCAAAAATAGAAACCATTTTATGTGGTAAGAGATTCTTGATTAAAAAAATTCTAGGCCCTCGTTTATAGTTTCGATGCCTTGCTACTGATATTAGGAAAGTCTTGAGGCTTATCAGTTGATTCATTAATGTTATATTAGATATACGAGTATATATATATATACTCGTGTATATATATATATATATATATATATATATATATATATATATATATATATATATATATATATATATATATATATATATATATATATACACACACATACCATACACACACATACATATATATACATCAAACACCCTTCAGGCAATTTTTGTTTTCACTTCATCTAAAAATATCTGTCTATGAGAATTAACTGAGCTTGGTTTACGGTCTCCTGTAGCCAGCATCTTTAAGGGAGATTTTGCTGAAGTTTTGCAGGAGGGTAGAGCCGGGCAAACATTTTTAAATCGTAGTTACCACGTAGTAACCAGACTCAATCTCAGAAATCCTATGATATAAACAAACTCCCTTGATTCTATTTTTCTGACCACTTGCGTCTGACTAGATTTGTGTAGATGCTTTGTATATAGATAACTATTTTATGCCAGTGCTTTGTGGTATACTGATTGAATACCTTGTTCTGATATCGAAACTTATGGATTGTGTATCTTGGCCAAGAAATTTTCTGTATGCTAAGATAGTTGAGAGTAGATTTTTGTTCTGTTCAAGGATCCTTTTAAAGGAATATCCTACTTGTATGCTATTTACAGATCGTAAACTTTATACTAATTTTAAGTGGAACTTATCCTTCAAATGTGTCATGTTAATGTGTCAGTATCTCAAACGATTATGAAAGCGTTCAATTTTCTTAATGTGGATATCAAAACATCTGGTCAGTCATTGTATTGAGAACTGCCCTTTTTTCTCTTGTTTTTTTTTTTTTTCAAATTCCGTAATTCCATCATTTTCTTATTCTTAAGGTTTAACTGACTTATCTGTAAACAGTGTTGGTGTTTCAGTTGATCAAGTCACCTTCGTGAAGTTGTAGTAGTCATGCTGATCATAGAAGTAATTGTGGCATTTATTTGCATAAATTTTCTACCTAGTACCAGATATTTGAGATATACAAAACAGCAATTGGGGTATTGTTGGTGTATTTTAATAATTTTGTTGAGAGACAAGAACTCAACCCTCTCAGTTTGGTTGTTTCCTTTGTTGCTACTAGGTTGTTTAGGTATGGTTTTCTTATTGCTGTTAGATGAGTTTAGATAATCTTTCTTTTGAGCCATTAGGTGGACCTGCTTGAGTGATTGTTTCCTCCCTCCTTTGTGATGGCCACACACCATATCTTCTTAATGGAATCATCGTTCAATGCCTGTTTTATCAGCCCTTTTAGTGGGATACTCAGTGTATCAGCCATTTTCATGGCATGTTCATTGTATCAGCTCCTTTTACTGGCACGTTCAGTGTGTCAATCTTTTTAAGGGCATGCTCAGTGTATCAGCCCTTTTAATGGCATGTTCAGTGTATCAATCCTTTTAACTGAGTATTCAGTGTATCAGCCCCTTAAATGGCATGTTCAGTGTATTAACCCTTTAAATGGCATGTTTACTGTGTTTCAGCCCTTTTAATGTCATGTTCAGTGTATCAGTAATTTTGCGATTTCATCACTTTTTTTGCCCGTGATTTCAGTCCTTTTTTTGCAGTGGCAACGCCCTAGATCGAGAAAAATGTGATAACAAAGGAATGGGGTTATTTGGGTTTTAGATATAGTTTTGTTAGACCTGTGTGGCTTCTCCGTGATTATGGTCAGCTCAGCTCGTTTGCTGCATAATTATACTATTTATATATATGATTATACATATACTGTGTATATACATATATGTGTATATATATACACAAATACTGTATATACATATATATACATGTGAGTGTGAACACATTCTAACTATTGAGGCTCTTTATTTAGGGTAGGTCAGCGATCGTGAAAACCGAAACCGCGTAGGTAAATTCAACATGTGTGATAATTTGTAATTAAGATAATTGACAGTAAGTCAGCCAGCTTCTCCCAACACCACTTGCTATTCACACACATTAAGAAGTCGGTGTCTCTTCTAATGTTGTGAGCAGTCTGTACCTGAGCACCAGGAAATTTGAATTTTGGTGGCTAATTTAAATGGCATACTGTAACTTTAAAATTTCATTGTTTAAAAAATCAACCCTGAAAGGCACCCTCCAGAATACAAGCTTTCAGAAAAACTAAGTATCGCAGCTGTACCGTTTACCGTTATTGCTCCACAGATATGTTAGGTCCCTCACCCACCCACCTCTACCACATCCCTTGAATGCCAAAAATCGATTTCTGGATCTCCGAAATGGCAGAACGGATTTCGATGAAATTTGGCACGATTAGAGACCTTAGTGGGAAACCTCTAAAGCCAAAGTTTCATCCTGATTGATTGAATATCTCCAGAGTTACTAAGGGCCAAAGTGGAGGTTTTTATGTACTCTGGGCGGCTGGGCTTTGCTAACTGCCAACTACCGTAGTGATTGATCGTGCTCAGTGTATCAGTCCTTTTAATGGTATGTTCAGTGCATCAGCCCATTTAATGGCAAGTTCAGTGTATCAGTCCTTTTAATGGCATGGTCAGTACATCAGCCCATTTAATGGCATGTTCAAGGTATCAGTCTTTTTAATGGTATGTTCAGTGCATCAGCCCATTTAATGGCATACTCAGTGTATCAGCCCATTTAATGGCATGGTCAGTGTATCAGCCCTTTTAATGGCATAATCAGTGTATCAGTCCTTTTAATGGCATGGTCAGTGTATCAGTCCTTTTAATGGCATGATCAGTGTATCAGCCCATTTAATTGCAAGTTCAGTTTATCAGTCCTGTTAATGGCATGGTCAGTGTATCAGTCCTTCAATGGCATGTTCAGTGTCTCAGTCCTTTTAATGGTATGTTCAGTGTATCAGTCCTTTTAATAGCATGGTCAGTATATCAGACCCTTTAATGGCAAGTTCAGTGTATCAGTCCTTTTAATGGCATGGTCGGTGTATCAGTCCTTTTAATGGCATAGTCAGTGTATCAGTCATTTTAATGGTAAGTTCAGTGTATCAGTCCTTTTATTGGCATGTTCAGTGTCTCAGTCCTTTTAATGGTACGTTCAGTGTATCAGTCCTTTTAATTGCATGTTCAGTGTATCAGCCATTTTAATGGCATGGTCAGTGTATCAGTCCTTTTAATGGCATGTTCAATGTATCAGCCCATTTAATTGCGAGTTCAGCTTATCAGTCCTTTTAATGGCATGGTCAGAGTATAAGTCCTTTTAATGGCATGTTCAATGTATCAGCCCATTTAATTGCAAGTTCAGTTTATCAGTCCTTTTAATGGCATGGTCAGTGTATCAGTCCTTTTAATGGCATGTTCAGTGCATCACTCCTGTTAATGGCAAGTTCAGTGTATCAGTTCTTTCAAAGGCATGTCCAGTGTATCAGTCCTTTTAATGGCATGTTCAGTGTCTCAGTCCTTTTAATGATATGGTCAGTGTATCAGTCCTTTTAATGGTATGTTCAGTGTATCAGTCCTTTTAATGGCAAGTTCAGTGTATCAATCCATTAATGGCATGGTCAGTGTATCAGTCCTTTTAATGGTATGGTCAGTGTATCAGTCCTTTTAATGGCATGGTCAGTGTATCAGTCCTTTTAATGGCATGGTCAGTGTATCAGTCCTTTTAATGGCATGGTCAGTGTATCAGCCCTTTTAATGGCATAGTCAGTGTATCAGTCATTTTAATGGCATGTTTAGTGTATCAGTCCTTTATTTAATGGCATGGCCAGTGTATCAGTCCTTTTAATGGCATGGTCAGTGTATCAGTCCTTTTAATGGTATGTTCAGTGTATCAGGCCTTTTAATGGTATATTCAGTGTATGAGTCCTTTTAGTGGAGCTTTCAGTCGCTAAATTTTGCACGTTCCCAAACTTCTCTTTTACTGTTATTGCTTATCAGTGTAACATTGTTATTCACCATTGTCTGTGTGGGGTTCCTCGTTAGAAACAGCGTAGTTACTTACTTTTGTTTATTTATGAAGTTGAAAGGAGTTCTATTCTATTATTTGGTATCTTACTTCCTTTAGTAAGACTCCAGTGTCACACTGCTCTCGAGTTTTGCTGATAGTTCGTGCCTTAGCCATTGTTGTTTCCAATATCCATGACATTTTTTTATTCTAATGATTCTGTATGTAAGTGTTTTGTACCTCTCTTTTCTCTAGATGGCTCTGTCATTTTCCTTGGTGTATGAAAAAAATCTCCTGCATGGGAGACTTCTCTGAGTGGGTTTATTCGGCATACAGTTATTTATTTTCTCGGCTCTTCAGTTGCTTAAGTAATAGAACTTGGTTGTAGCAGTCATGCATCCAAAATTTTAAATAGCACTCACCTGCTCAGATCTAGTAATTGTTCCTATAAACTATCTTCACCGAGTGGGGCTTCGTACCGCTCGGATTTTTACTGTCTTAAACACTGACTCCTGTAGAACTAACGCTTAAGAGTAACTGAAACAGGTTATGATCCTCAACTCATTATCTCCTGCTCTTGCTTTGTTTTGAGAGGTCCGCCCCTCGGCTAACCAATTGATGTAGTAGGAACATCCGGTATTTTTCTCCTCACATTTTGTTGCTCTTATGCATCTTTTGAAATTTACAAGGAATGACAGTACCTTATCACTACTTAAAAGGAGAAAGGAATTATGTACACTGTAAAAAGCCTTATATTTTTTAAGCACTTGGTACTTGCTACCCATCATTGGTGTTAGTATCCTCTAAATAAAGAAATTATAATTAATATATTCCTATCATTCTAGAGAAAAATTCTAATATCCTGAACTTGCATTCTTATTTAGAATGCAGTGGGCACTGCAAAAGAAAATTGTAACATGCATTCCAAGGCTTTATTACTACAGTTTTGTTATGTTTGGTTAAAGGTTGGTTGTCGCTGTTTGTATGGTTCTCAGCAGTTATACAGCTAGCTTCACTTTTTCTATTTTCCATTTTGTTGATTATATAGCCATATAGTTCCTATCTTATTTTACATTTAGCTTTGGAAATGAATGTTTTTTTCTTGTTTTATTAAGTTTTTGTTCTCGGCGGAAGAATTCATAGTTGATTTTGAATAACTGTATACTTTCTCTGCCATTCCATTCGTTTAGATTAATTTTTTTTTTACTTTTATGTATTACTGATTATTTTATTCATTTACTTTTAGTCGCAAATTGCAATTGTACGTCGGTTTTCCTGTTAAAACTTTAGTATCTTCGCTCCCCTCTCATTGTAATGCATATAAATGAATTTGCCCAGCTGTCACCTTCCCTTGTAATAGGTTTCCAATGCCATAAGTATTATCGTTCCCTTTATCATTTAATATATCTTTATTCTGTCTTTTCAGTGCATGCTGGATTTGGCACATATATACATGTAAATAATAAGAAATTGCCACATGGAATGTTAATCAAGGCTTCCACGCCTTAAAAAAATTTATAAACATTTCGTGTGCAATTTTCTCCATCTTATCTATTCGTAAGATTCATGCTGAGTAACCTTCTTTTCGTGCATTCGCCTATGACTTAACTATTAAAATTTTTTTTCGTCTCGTCTCCAAGTCATCCTTTCATGGTGAATACTGTACGATTTTTTTTCTTCTGATCTCTAGAGCATGACCGGATAGGAAACTTGTTAATCAAGTTCAGTACCTTTCTACAAGAAACAGGTTATAACCTTATTTCCATATACATTTCTATCAGTTTTTCCCTCAGTCTATGATAATAAAAATTAGCCTCTAACTTCTGTCGATATTTTAGGTTTTAAGGTCAAATTAGACTTTCTCGGGAGAGAACATACTTGGAATTGCTGCATCTTCCATTAATGAAAGCATGTTTCTGTTCTCATTTCAGTTATTACTATGTTTGCCGTTGTGGTTTATCGGAAGTACTGCTTTTTCTTGTCTCCATTTTCGACAGAATTTAGTCAGAGATAATCGACATAAGCAGTGATTCATCCTGTACCTAGTCTCCAGATCCATCCGTGTTAGTCTAACGTACTATCATTTTGCTGGAAGTTCTATTTTGGCACTGTTTTTAACATTTGTAATATCATTTTCCTAACATTTATTTGCTATGTATTTTTTACATATACACAAATTTATGAAGAGTATGGGTGACTAATGAAAGCTGTGAATGAAATGAGGGGTTTATTTTCGAAGTGTTCTTCTTTGATATCAGGCTATTTTCTCACCATTTCGTCATACTTAGCACTGAATGACCGTAGAGCACCACATTTTACTTGCTCACTTACTTTGCTCATCATCAGACTTCTTCCTTGTAGATCTAAGGACTGTTCGGCTTCGTACAGACCGTATTCCTGATGGCTAATCAATCCTATTCAGTACACGTTTGTCTAATGTTTTCCATTGTCTCGTTCTTATACCCTTTTTGTACTTTCCGAATGATTATAGTTTTTTATTATCCCATTTTCATCTTAATTCGTTGAGTTTGACTACGTTTCAACTATTTCAGGTTAAAATTTATTAATTTTATGTATGTTTCTTTACCCATTTCTCTGCGTCCGTAGCCTTGCTTCCACGTGATCTATTAAGTCAGTTCTGTTATTTATTCTTCGTTATGTTACCTTAACACTGTAATTTTTTATGGACAGGTTTGGGATCGTTTAATCTTCACTTGTTTCCTACCGGCTTGGTATTAAGTTTTTAATTATTTTTGTCTGTTGGTGATGTTATTGGTTCTATTCCACTTTTCTCTTTCAACTGTACCTGCCTTTGTTCTAAAAGAATTTTATAATATTTTTAAATTCAGCCTTTGTAATGTCACAACTTTAAATTTTGATGGAACTTACTACTGAATAAACTATAGAAGCGCATAGGTGATCGATAAAATGAAATATCTATTCTTTCAAGTGTTTTGGTGTATGTATTGATGTAATAGCGGAATGGATGAAAAAGTGTGTCATAGAACAGGGGAGGCGCGAGCTAGGCGTCAGGAGCTCAATAAATATTTTGGGAAAGGGGACAGTTTCAGGGGTGAAGAAAATTGGGAAAAGGGCGAAGGAAATGCCGGACATGTCGTCTCTGTGAAAGTGAAGCAGTGGGTAATGAATGTTCTTGAACGAAGAAAAATGGATTAGTTCAGACGAACTGAGAAGTGACGATACAAACAAATGGAAAAAAGTAATATAGTTAATCTATCTGATGAGGCACTGGCAGAAAAAAAGAAAGGATGAACTGTGTTTATAACGTTAAGAAAGAGAAGACAGTACAACCGTGAATTATACACAAGAGATTTTAAGACCAAAGGTCTTACTAAGAATGTAGTAAGAAAGTCCGTGTGAGGGAGATAGGAGTAATTATCATAATGTACGTAGAGACGTGACAACGTGCTGTTGATAGGGCTCCTTAGAATATAAAGCCATTTTAAGAAATTTTAAAATGTGCAAGGTTTCCTTTCACCAGACGAAAGATGTCGTGCACGTTGTCTGGTAGAAAGATATATATATATATATATATATATATATATATATATATATATAATGTGTGTGTGTGTGTGTGTGTGTGTGTGTGTGTGTGTGTGTGTGTGTGTGTGTGTGTGTGTGTGTGTGTGTGTGTGTGTGTGTGTGTGTGTGTGTGTGTGTGTGTGTGTGTGTGTAGATGGATAGGTAGAAATGAGATTGATAGGGAAGCAATGAGTAGAAAGATGGGGTAGTGTATTTTTTAATTACACACACAAATAATCATAAATTTTGTAGTTATTGATTTATAAATGTGCATCATATAAAGATATATAAGTTTTTGTGGACATTTGTAATTGGATGGGTAGAGTGTGTCTATACACACATAAAATTATGCATGTATTTCGAGTTCAGAACTGGAAATAATGAAGTGAGTATTCTGTTATTATTCTTATTGTTATACTAGTTTACATATCCATACCGTCCAGAATGTCGGTATTTTAATTAAGGGTCGAGGCTGCAAGCTCTAACCCTAGAGTCATACTTGCCGTCCCGAAGATCGAAAAAAGGTACTTTCATCTTGCATACACACACACACACATGTGTGTGTGTTTGTGTATTGGGGCCAGTTGTAGGGGAGGCTTTCCCCAGGCTGTTCGACGGCAAGTTTAAGCGTGGAGTTCATAAACTTTTGCTGTTACACAGTAAAAAATATAAATGGAGATTCACTCTTTTATTATTATTATTATTTAATTGTGGGCTAACAATTAAAACATGACCAACTGTAATTTTTTATTTGTTAGCTTGCAAAACTATCTCCAACGGAAAAACGGATAAAAGAAGAAAACAACATAAATGCAAATGAATTGGCAAACAGAGTAACATAAGCATATATAAACAATATAGGTAAGCATTCTTCCATGCGTTGGATTTATCTTCGGCAGTTAGAAACTATGGCACTGATACATAGCATTATATCTCTTATACAGCTAGCACAATATTTTTTAGCCTCAAAAGCCATTATGGATTAGCCGTGCTATGTACATATCGTTACTTAACTGTTTCTCAGGTGATTTTAACTTCTCCAACCGGAACTAGGTTAGATTTCATCTGGGTATGATTTCGTCTGTATGTCGAACTTGGTCTTTGTATCTTGGAATGCACTTGAATCCTGAAACCAAGGCTGACTATTAGTCCGGACTTTGATAGTTTTCCTTGGATGGAACAAACTAAAGTCTCCCGGTCTAATTTAGTTTTTTCACGAGACGGGTTTGATTGAGATTTCTTTTCATGGGAAGTGGGATTAGTATTAATTTCTATTGTAATTTGGTTGCTTAGTAGTGATATAACCAGAGATAACAAAAGTTGCTTTGGGGTAGAGGAATTTTGCCAAGCATATTTCCTTCTGAAAGGCAAACAGATATAGAATAATCACTTTTTGGGTAGCAACTGAAGTCTAAGTACTTATATCTGATGTATGCTAAAAACATTTTTCACAAAATTCAAATACAAGTCACTTGCACTCTTCAGTAATGAATTATAATCTGTACATGTGTCCCGCTGCGTTTGAAATAAAGGTAGGCTTTTCAGACCCTAGATTAAGGAAAGGGGTCTTCCTCTTTGTTTTCAGATAATCTCATATTGAAAAGAGGTCATGCATGTAAGCAAGGAAATATAGGGCTTAATTTACTCGGTTAGTGTTGCTAGGGAGAACTAAAAAGCAAAAATTTATGCAATATAAAACTGTTTTAGTTGAAAGATTGTCAAGGACTGTAAATTTAAAATAATCTTCTGTATTGATTTGGTTAAGTTGTGCAGGATCTCACTGCCATGAAGTTCATCCTTGATCTGAGTAACAGGATGACGGATGCCCATTGTTTTCATGTTTTTTCTATGAGGATAATGGGTATTATATATATATATATATATATATATATATATATATATATATATATATATATTTATATTATATATATACACATATATATATATATATATATATTATATATATATATATATATATATATATATATATATATATATATATATATATATATATATATATATATATAATAATGTGTGTGTGTGTGTGTGTGTGTGTGTGTGTGTGTGTGTATGTGTGTGTATCAGAGGTTATGAGAGTCTGTTTTCTTATATGTGTCGTATCTTATGGAAGTAAAGTAACTCTATAGCTAGATTCTAAAAAAGCTTAAAGGAGACCAGTCACCTCGATCAAAAGGAAGATGTTCATTTTGGAGACGTAGGACATGCAGTTGAATGGTGTTTCATTAAAATATGCAAGTGCTGTTACATTGCCAGTTGCCAAAAATGTTAACACTGTGTGACCAAGTCAGAACTGTTATGTATTGCACTGGAAGACCAAACTACCAAAGTTGTTATGAAGTGTTATGTTCAATAGGTAGCAGTTGTTAGAGTTAGAATATTTGTTTAAAGATGAGATGACATCACTTTTTAATTTTTTAAATAAGTCATATCCAGGATATATTGCATCTATTCGAAATCTCTCGTTCATATTAACTATAAATATAAGTCTGCCATTAAAAGTAAATTGGTGTTTATCACACCAATTTTGGAAAGATCTATCAGTGGCTTCAGTGTGGTAGGGAGATTCGCAGGAACTATTTTCAGGGGCTTGTAATGCCTCGGCAGTGTATTAGTGGCGGCATCAACAGCTTATATAGAGACAGAAAATAAATATGAAATTAATTTCTTGTTAATTGCTCATCATCTAATTTCTGCCAGTGAAGTACATTGAGAAGGAACCTTAAGGAACTGTTGAAGTCTCCTTGACCCTATACGCTTCCAAACAGAAATATGCCACATTCTAGGTTCTGATTTATTTTATGTATGATTTATATTTACATTTCTGATCGCATCATTGATCTCTCTGAAGTTTTGAAAGATGTTTAGCTCTTCAGTTTACTTTCAGTAGGTGTTTAGTTCTTTAGTTTTCATCCAAAAGATGCTTAGCTTTTCAGTTTTCAACCTGAATTAGGCCCTTATGAGTAATCATTCTCTCAAGAAACGGAAACTTCTATCCATCAACTTTATAGGATTTATGCATACTCACGCTTCTTACGGGAATTCGTTGTATAGCACACAGTGAGAAAAGATTATCATCCTTATTTTACTATTTTTGCTAGCATATAATTTGCCTGGATAGTAAGTTTGCATTCAGGTTTTGAAACGATTAGGTCACTGTATCCGTGAATTTTAATTTTCTTTTTTCTTTTAGAACGTTTCTTGCCCTTCATGTTAGCAAGTAAATGGACGTTTTCCTCTCTTTACTACACATTTGAAGCGAAACAAGAAGAATTGTCATAGTCACCATGGTAGTCAATCTAGTGGCAATCTTGAACCTTGCTCACACTTTAGATTCACTACGTATCAGTAACAGTAGCAACAGCACCTAATTCTGGATATTAAGTAAAACTTTACTAGTTCTGTAGCATCTTTTACCTTTATAGCATGATTTCTTTTATTTCATTGTGTTTAATGCAAGTTAGCACGCATCCACTATACTGTATTTAAAAAAGTAAACACTACACGAACATCGTATCCTATATTAACATCATAAACGTACACTAACTGTATGTGATGATGCCTTTAAAGGAGTTTGGGTATTCTTATTTCCCGTCTCCTTTCTTACTAACTTCAAATAAAATTTGCACAAACTCATTATATGCCTTGGTCTTCCTTTTAAATTGCATGCTGTCTTTCGTGTGATCAAGGAAGATATCTCCCAGGATGAGCTTGTTGATATAAAGGTCTTATCTCTTCAACGGGTCCTGTTTTGACAACGCCACCATTTCGTTACTAGCCCACTCTTGAATCCCACCGAGTGGATGCTTATGATATTGTTCTCCACATTTTCCTTAGACTTGTTTAAGGTTAGAGTCAAGAGAACCCTGCCCAAAAGTTCTTCATACTTTATGGATTTTTGCTTTTCTGCTATACGGTCTCTTGATCTTCCAGAGAGAATGCACTTGTGTGTTTTGGGATTGATAAAGGTGTAATTTGGCTTTCTGGCCCCATATTGAGCCATCATCTTGAGTTCCTTATGATTTTAGTTTTTTTTTTTTTTCTGGTGTTGATACTCTATATTCCTCCTGTGGAAACTTACAGGATGCGATCTTTCACAGTTCCCCCTGCCTTTTGCCTGCACCTGGTGGAATCTTATCAGTAATTCATTTAGAGTACTGGGAAAAAATCACATCACGTCATCATCACATAACCATCACAGTGCCTTGTATTAACAGTCTAATTTTCCGTGTCTGCACTTATTCTAAAGGCAGCAAGGTTGCCAGCTGAAATATGTACACACCTCCTCCTCCTCCTCCTCCTTCTCCTGCTACCAGAGGCTCCAAACCAAGGAGACCTTATGTAAGGATGAGTATATCCTGTGTTGAAACAGGGTCGCCGATGAGGGGGGCCCAGGGCCGGTGCAGAGAAAGCTGGTGGACCAGCTGCCCCAGGTTTTAACCTGTGTGACTTCTTCACTTGCATCTTTCATGGACAGGCATTAGTGCATGGGACGACACAAGAACTTTGTCGCCCTTTGGTTAATGTGTGGTTTGCTGTACCGTCACCGCCATCTCATTTCATAGGGTTTCATGGGATCGACTGGTCTCTGCTGTCAAGCCAGAGTCCGGGTCATCCGAAAACAGGTCGCATAATCATGATTGTATTTCTAACCAATGTTGTTTTTACGTTTGTTATAGTCCTACTTTAACTAAAAACTTTACAGGATGTGGAATTTGGAGTGTCTATGAACTTGTACTCTATTTTACATAATTTTTCCAAGTTTTGAATTGCATATGAATGATCTTATTTTCACAAGGTTTGAATCACGTTTGAATTCTTCTTCTTCTTCTTCTTCTTCTTCTTCTTCTTCTTCTTCTTCTTCTTCTTCTTCTTCTTCTTCTTCTTCATATTATTATTATTATTATTATTATTATTATTATTATTATTATTATTATTATTATTATTATTATTATTGACACACCGATTAACATCTCCAGCAAAGGTTTCGCCACCTGTCAAATTATGTTGTCTCCTGGGAGGTTGGTCTTTGCTGTGTCACTGAATAAATAACTTCTGTCATGCTACCGGTACAACACAATGCAATGTAGTGCTAGTGGTCTTGTGTCAGATTTAGATTAACACAGGAATTTTTTGAACGCGTGGTTTTATCTCTTGGGAAAGGCTTGCCAGCGTAAGCTTTAATCTTCCACATAACTTAGATTTGGAAATATTGATAACTAAATTATCTTTTCAATATGGTATTTTAAGGAACGTTTTGGATAACAGAAAATTTTGTTGTTTATCAAAGATTTTATCAAGGTCAAAACGAATTTGTGAAATAAGCACAAACGTTATTTTGCTTTGTCATTTCATTATATGTCTAGAAGCAGTTTTGTGGATGCGAGGCCCGGAGGAAGGTTTTTATAATTAGTGGAAATTTCATGAGACTGAGGAACCACAGAGTACCAAAGAAACTCCAGATAAGGAGAAAGGGAGGATTATGAAACAGGTGCAACGACTTATGTGGCATTTTTTCTTAATGGCGAAAGATTGAGAAATTGTGGGCCGAATTTCAGATGCTCAGTCACGTTGATTTTCCGATGCAGTGTATGTAGTATCTGGGATAAATCTTTAACATTTTCTTGTGTTCGTTTTACCCTAGGGTGTTTATCGGTGATGAGCAGTTGCGCCTCTGAAAGTTGTCACTATTGAATATTGTATTGATTAATTTCCGAGCGATTTTTTTTTTTTGGAGGGAAAGGGCTATTGATTGCAATTGCTCTGCATTCAGGATATGAAACGGTTGCTTCGCAGCCCGAACTTTTCTCATTTGGGTATCGGTGGGGCATGTCTCTCTGGGTGCAATAGAAAATGCTGCTTATGGATAAATGCGATGCTTTTCCAGGGAATCTCATTACAAGTTGGCCCTCGCTATGGCTTCTAAGATCGCCGAAAAGTAGCTTTTATATTTTCCCTCAGTCTTTTATGTTAAATCCCTATAGGTTAAACGAACGATTTCTTGTGTATGATAAAATGTTTAAAGCAGATTATTTGTAACAGTCTCTAAGCATGTTATTTGATGGCCTGAAATTGCGTAGTTCATGATCGTTTGGCAGTTGGTCTGATTCAAAGGAGATCGTTTGACTTGCATGTCGGATGCATTGCCTGTCATAACCATGGTTATAACTGCATGAAGCTTGGATTTTTTATACGTCCAATTAGAGTTGTGCTTAACGTCTGACAAGTCAGCCTAATTTATATGAGCTCAAATGTAATGGCGGTCATGATATTGCCATTCGATGTATATATATTTTGGGTTCTGAAGCTTTTGATTGGAGGATTAACTGGAAGTCTCATGAATAAAGAGGTAGCTTTGGGTTCGTAGGGAAGTATATTTCCAAACAACCTCATCGTCCTTGCTGAATAATTGTTTCAGGTATTGTGATTTATGTTTTTTAATGATTTGCTGGATTAGATTTTTTTAAAAATATATTTTGGAGCCTACCCCTGTATCAGTTTCATTTTCAGCAAAGCTGTGATGGTCCAACCCATGAAAGGGTGTGGACGTATTATTCAAGGGCTATTAAGTATAAGTTACTGTTCGATATGTACCATATGCAGTAAATCTAAATAATCCTGAAAGGCTCATATGTGTTTACTCAGATACTAAAACATTTATCAGCCATACCTTATTCTTCTCTAATTTTTGAACAGAAATCATGAACAGAAAGGAAAGTAGAACAGTGGAAGAGATTTCTAAAGCTGGGATATAGAGGTTACCTAAAGAAAAACAGGCTGCCTAAGATGAAGAGGGGCTCTATCCTTTAGCTCAGTGGAATAATAACCAAAACAGGACCGGTAGAGTGAGACGGGGAGGACATCCTATAGTGGGGGTTTTTGTCAGTCAAAAGAGCATCTGAAAAAAGAAGGTAAGAGGTCATTAAACAGACAAATGATCTTCAGTATAATCTGGCTTAGAAGGAAGCAGAGGAAAGAAGTACCACAGTTATAAGAGCAGTATTTTAAACTAGATTGAATAAGGGCAACTGGACAGTTATGTTAGATGTGGCCAAATGGAAAAATTTTGGTTGGAAAAGATCAAATGGAGAATGTAGGTTCGATAAGGCGAAATGGAAAATTTTGGCTGGGGAAGACGAAATGAATGTACTGTATGTTGGATAAGGCCAACTGAAAAATTTTGGTTGGGTCAGGCGAAAAGGAAAATGTATGTCGGGTAAGGCCATTAGGAAAATTAGGTTGGGTAAAGGGAAATGGAAAATTTATGTTGTATATGTCCAAATGGAAGTTTAAGATTGGATAAGACGAACTGGAAAATTTAGGTGGATAGGGCCAAAGGGGAAAATGTATATTGGGTAAGGCAAATAGAACTTTAGGTTGGATTAGGTCAAATGAAAATATATTTTGGATATGGCCAAATGAAAAATGTATATTGGATAAGACTAAATGGATGTTTTACGTTGGATAAGGCCAGATGGAAAATGTATGTTGGATAAGGCCAAATGAAAAATTTAGATGGGATAAGGCCAGGTAGAATTTAATGTTGGATAAGACCAAATTGAAAATTTAGGTAGGATAAGGCCATATTGAGAACGTAGGCTGGATAAGGCCCAGTGGAAGATGTTTGTTGAATAAGGCCCAGTGGAAAAGTTAGATTGGATGATGCCAAATAAAAAATTGTTGTTGGATAGGGTCAGATGGAAAATGTATGTTGGATAAGACGTAGTAGAAGATTTACTTTGGACCAGACGAAATGGAAAATTTAGTTGGATAAGGCCAAATGAAAAATTTAGGTTGGATAAGGCCAGATAGAAAATGTATGTACGGTATGGTCAAATGAAAAATTTTAAATGTTAAAGCAAGTGATATGGAAGCAGGAGTTTTCAGTTCTTTGCCAAAGCTAATAAGGAGGTGGATTAGTTTGGAGGAACTTTTTTGAGTTTCAGATCCTTTTAGTAGAAATTTAATTAAGTTGTTAACTGACAGCCTGTCTGATGGGTAACAACAAACAGCTTTTCTAATGACTGATGTGATTACTGTTACTTCACTTCTTTGTAATTTTGTTCCTGCTAGTATGTAAGCCACTGACAGCATTGGGGACAGTATCGTTAATTATTTATTTGTTTGTTATTTTGTTTTACTGATAACTTCGCTAAAATGCAGTGGAATATTCAGTGTCATTGATTCGTAAATGTCTTAACTTCTACCAATTCTCGTAACTCCTTCGTGAAATTCGTGTGGGACAGGAACGTTATTCAGTTTAGTGTCACCAGTAAATGTATCCAGTAGCCCATGCCTCGGTGTAACGCCTTGAAGTATAAAACTAGTATCGCATGTTTGGTTGCATGCATACTTGGAAATTCGCTCTTCTCAGATCTCTTCGCTGTAATGACTTCACCATAGCTTTTGAAAAGAATTCATGGTAAGCGTAGGAATGCGATATTCATTATAGATTATATAGGTAATAAGTCTTCTTAATTTGATGCTAAGGAAAGTATAAACAGATCATTGTGTAACAGAAGGTGATTATGTAAACAATGATAAGTATACTTTTCTAAATTTTGGAGCATGAATAGTTGTTTAAGAGAGAATTCATTCTCAAATTACCCAAAATACTCATATCTTGAAGAGGTCCACGTAAATTATGAGGAAGAAACTTGTTTGGGAATTTCGTGGTTCCTTATGTAAAGAATTTTTATGTTCGAATTGATGGCGTACTTTTGCAGTGCGTCCCAATATGGAGTAGCATCGTAAATTTTTGGAATAACCAAATTTGCGTAGCTGGGCAACATGGATTTTTTTTTCTATTTTGTTATTTTTATGTCACGGCGACATGTGTGGGAGACCCTTGGTCAGAGTTTCCAGTGACATAAAGTGTAATAGTGCCCCGCAGCTTTATGGGAATTTGAGCCAGTAACTGTGGAGGAAGTTTCCTTCGTTTCTCAAATATGCAGTCAGTGGTCTCGTCAGTTTTAGAGTGAGTCTAGGTTGCGAAGATATGTAAATTAGTTTTGTATTTCAAGAAAGTTAGTGTAGTCAGACGTCTGCCTTCATTCGTGAATGATAGGTAGCAAAAAGAATCCAAAGTTTTATCGCTAATATCTCTAATCTTCCAGAATGTGACCTGCACTACTTCGATGACATTGCTACTTTTACTCATGAATAATTTGTTTTGTTAATCAGTTGGCGAAGTAGTGAGGTATTTAGGAATTGTGAAGTAGAGAAATGTTTTTTCCAAATTATATCACCTTCAGAAGTGTATTCTTAAACTTTTTATAGTCAAAACTGAATATTTGAAATTTATAAAGTGAATTTTAATGTAAACAATTGGAAATCTTTCGGAAGAAAGTAGCAGCTAATGCATATAGCATTGTAGGAGATTATCATCCTAATTTACTTTTAATTTTTTTTTTGTATTTTATAAGCTTCATTTCCAAAGTTTTCTCTCCACTAATTTGTATCGAATTTTTTTTATAAAAGGTTTTGTGTATGGCTTGGGCGAAATAAATTAAAAGTGTGCTGGTGCCATTAATTACTAGCATTGCATATTGAAAAATACCCGTTTCAGATGTTTACAATGACCCAACATGTAAAACACTTGTAGTAATTATCCGTTTTGCTTCATCACAATCTTGACTTTGAATCTTTTAGGCCTCGTCATTTGAAGAGTGCGAGTGTGCAATGCCTCAGTTGTTTGTTATAGCAATCTGTACTAAAGCTGCTCCACATTTTACTGGAAATGACGATTACAAAGAGTAGCAGCTAGCAAGCACAATTTTTTTTTTTATTGCTGTATGTCATTTTCTGTATGTTACTAAACTGTCAGTGCCTTATGCTAAAGCTTGTAAAGGTTCATAGTTCATTTTTTAGAATTAAAACTGGTACAGATACCCAAAATCAGTTGAAATTACAGGGCAGGAATCCATAATTTTCTCCGGTTATCAAAAATATGTTGATTTGGTAATTCAGAATCCTTTGCCTTTACGTAATTCACTATTTTATCAGTGCTTTTGTTTTACTGAATACTTTGTATTGTCTTATAGTTTTATTTAGGAGTAAAACTGTTAAAACCCCTTAACTGTTTGAGTTAAATATGTGTTAAAATTCGTAGGAAATTAGCGATTTTGTAATGGTGTCTAACTCAACATGCGCTTGATCGCATATTCAGAAACTACAGTATGTTCGACAACAACAACATGAATGTCTAATACATTTATTATAAAATTAACGTGAGTTCAAAGGAAAGTGCCCTTTTAATATTAAAGTAAGGTGGAAGTGACATGGTGCTTGCTCTGGAGAACAGATTGGTTGCTAAATCTTTTCAGAGCCACAGTGTGTCTCTCACTTTGGCTTTGGCAGTCTGTGATTGATGGGCAGGACTGTTGTTATTAGGATGAAAGGATCGTTGGCAGCTATTGCTTTGTTTTTCTTATGAAGCATTTGATGTGATCGCCAAAGCAGAGCTGTTATATAATCTTGTAAAGTATGTATGCGTTACGAATCTCTCATCCATTGTAGAAAATATTGCAATTGGCTTGCTGAGTTGAATCGTGAAATTATTTATGTTGGGAATGATTGTGCTTCCATAGGGTTGATTGTGGTTTAGAGTCAATGCCATAATGTAGATTACTTATTTATTTTCTTTTATACCTGGCTAACATAAACTTTCATCACAACCAAATGTTCTTGAAGGAGGTCTTTTCAGAGACATAACTATCCCCTGAAATTCCATTATCAGTTGCATTAACAGTGGATTTGTTACAAATTGACTATGCAGGCATGAATCACTGCAGGCTAACAATTGCTCTCGTTTCAACAGTTTTGATTTTGACATTTTCTGCTTCCACATAGACGTAGTTGTAAAATAAGAAATATACATAAAACACATCAGCCAAAAAACTGAAATATTCGTCATAAACAATAAACAAAATCTGTGTTGCAAATCATGAAAGTCTCATATGAAAGAAAGGTTTTGATGGGCACTGTAAAATTGGGCACTCCATCAGTAGGTATTGTTTGTAGGCAAAAGCAGATAGGAAGAGGGAATAAAAACATAAGTGGTATAAAATAAGGAAAATTTTGTGAAGAAGGGAAAATTTTTGCGATGCATTATCTAGCGGAATCGAAGCTCACATGGAAGTAAACAAGAGAATGGATGGTTTGTCAAGAATAAAACCAGAGGGAAATGAAGGGGAATAATGAAATTTCAGCAGAAAATGTGGGCACATACTTTAGACAGGAAAACCCAGTGGATCTCGGAAGGCTGGTGCAAAAAGAAGGATGTTGTCCAAAGAGAGCACAGTTCTTTCTCGAAGGAGTAAACATCTGAAAGAGTTGAGAATGTGGAGAACAGAAAATAGGTGGATCTGAATGATGACAATGGAAGAGGTGCGAGAACATTTGAGACCGCTTGTTGAAATATCTGTTATAATGTAAGGAGGGCAATGAAGAAAAGGGACCCAAGTGGTCATATGGTTATTAGGTAGATGCTCGGTTATGGTGGTGATTGTGTTGGAAGGACTGATCAGTGTGCTGGAAGGTATGTGTGGAGGAGAAGGTTCCAGTGGAATAGGTGAGAAGAGTTTTTTCTGTTGCTTAGGGATAGGTAGACTGAATGGGAGTGGAAACCGTTATTGAGTATACCTGAAAGGTGTATGTTGGGATCTTATTGAGAAAGTGAGACTACTAAGGGAAGAGCAGTGTTAAAACAGTTGTGTGAGTAGTTTGAGAATAAAAGAACAAGCTATAAATGGCATAAATAGACCCAGAGGATATTTATAGAGTGGCAAATCGGAGGGTACTGAAGTATGGTGAAGACGGTGATTCGTTGATAGCAATTAGAAATTTCAGTGATGAAATTGAAGTTAAGAGGAGTCAAGTAAAGAGGGTTATTGAAACTCAGGACAAACAGGTTAATGACTGTCAGTATGGAATGTGGAGGAGTGGAAGTGGTTTACGTGTAAATGTAACGGATGATGGTAAGCTGAAGGAAGAGGCGAGTCAGGGTAAGTGAAGCAAGTAAGACGAGGAGACAATCTATACCTATGGAAAGGAAAGGTTGGTGTGTATGTCGATATTTGTAGCCGGCTCCCTTTTACTGAAGGAAGCATGGATGTTGAATGTGAATAAAAAATGTTGAGATGGACTGTTTGTGCAGTATGTTGGGAGTAAGAATGGTTGTAAAGGTAAAAATAAAAATGCCAAGGCGTGGAGAGAATGAAGGAAGATTGTGGTGAAAAGTATGCATAATTAATTCTGGGAGGAAGAAGGAGAGGGATATGATGTCATTTATGGATTGGAAGTGGTGTTGGCACGTTAGGATTTTATTCTACACATCCTACATGCTAAAAGTGGTTGTTTATATATATACATATATTTATACATATGCATATATATACATATGTATGTATTTGTGTACATACATACATACATACATACATACATACATACATACATACATACATACATACATACATACATACATACATACATACACAAACAAAAATAAATGTTAACACTGGTCGATATATGTACAAACGCTTATATTATTCCTGATGCTGATTACGATATTCTGGTATTTATGTGAAATAAATGATCCCTTTTAGGTTAATGATTATCACTACACTAAAACTAGGAAGCCAGTTCGTTCGCCTTGAAGCCTAATTAGTTAGATAAATGCATTCAGTTAATTTAGTTCTCAAAAAATGTTTGTAAAACGTTATTGTCTGTTAAGTTATGTTTAAGCACATTAACAAACATTACTAACAGTTAATTATGTATAGCCCCAAAACAATTGAGAAACAGTAACGTTTTCCATTCAGGTATATGTAAATGCTACCATTTTTACTAAATTGCAAAGCCCAGTTGTGAAATAGAGGTTATTGTAAAATACAGATAATTTTGTGTATGTGTGCGTATTTGTGTAAATAATATAGCATTCCACAGTTCATGTGGGATACCTATCGTGAGGGAACAGCTCTCTCATTCCTTGCTCTAATAGTCATTGGGTACAGATATTTGCAAATGCAGGAAATTTTACCTGTAATTCAATTTAGAATGGAGCCATTTCTCTGATTATGCCAACTATTTATGCTAAATGGATTTACAGAGAATATTAATTTTTAAATTTCGTCATAGCGCTCACAGATCAGGACTTTTCATTATGAAAATATAAATTTTTGCCTTTCTTCTGGATACCACGAGATCTTGTATGAAAACTTGAAAAACAAGTGACCTCGAGACCAGCTCTACAAGATGTATTACATTCAAAGTGTAAACCTCGCCGATACTTGGTGTACAGCTGCCCTTTACGAGTAAAATGAATGCAGTTTCACACACAACTTTAGAATAGGTGTTTTTAGTCTTTTTAGATTTGGTAGTAAGGCTTGACAACTAACCCCAGGCTCCAGGAGCTTATCGATTTTAGACAAACTTTGCCACAACACCATGCTAGTGGAAAAAAGGATCATCCTGGGTTGTGACTTTGTTATAACAAGAAAATCAGGCCAAATATTTAAAATTAAATGTTAACCTTATAAACCCTAGAGCGTGATGGGGATGGGCCTCAGATATGGCATAGCTGCCACTTTGCAACCAGTGGATGACCTTAAATCATCTTTTATATGTAGTATGTTAGCTAAAATGTGGAATGTTTTACCTAGACTTCGGACTCCAAGTAAGATTATATTTACCACTATTTCATTAAGGCAACCTTGAGAACCAGAGCGCCAAGATATATTGAGAAATCTTATAGATTCTTAGGGCTTGAATCTGACTTGGAAATACTGTCCAGGAAAATCAGCTCAAGTGTTACAGGACGCTTGTACACGGAAACTATTTACAACGTGTGACAGTTTACCATCAGAAGGCTAAAGCCATTGACTTTTGATTTTGGTCTCATCAGCACAAGACCTTAACCATCCGCAAGGGGCCTAACCCCATTGATTTTTGACGCAACGCCTAGACTATCAGGCTGGCAAGACGAATTCCACATGCTTTCATTCCCGTGTGATAACTAGGGCAGCTGTTTTTTAGGGAAAAATCTAAGGCTGACAGCTGTTTAATGTTAAATAGAACTGATGCTGTTACACTGCAGGTCATTGATATAAATGTCTGGTATGACGTTTTTATGGTAAATTTAACCAACCACTCCACCTCCACCCTCCAATGCTGTATTTGGTCAGGACAGACTTTGGACTTGTTCATGTTCAAACATGGATTTGCATTTAAGCGAAGTATTTACTCTCCTTCAGCCAGCCAGTTCACATGAAAATATGCGAATTAGCGCTCAAACGTATGAAAGGCATCGGAAACTATACCAGGCTGTTTCGAGGCAGAAAACGAATTTAGGATGATAAATAAAAACGGAGAATTGTTGTTGCCGCCTCCTTTTTCTATTCCTTCACCAACGTTGAAAAAGCTTGAGTTTTTGTTATCTAGTCGTAAATCCGTCTGCCAGTCTCTCTCTCTCTCTCTCTCTCTCTCTCTCTCTCTCTCTCTCTCTCTCTCTCTCTCTCTCTCTCTCTCTCTCTCTCTCTCGGGGGTGTTTTTATTTGTTTTTGCATGTATGTGTTTACTTACTGCAGATACGTAATGATATTTCTCATAGAAGCATTCATAAAAGTGTTCAATTTATGCAAATGTACATTGATGGGCACACTTACACACCTTACACTAACAGACACACATACACATACACACACCTCCAGCCAGTAGACGGACGCTGGTCATTTCCCGAGGTAAAAGTGGCATTCCAATGATGGTTGCGGCGGGATTCTCATCTTGTAGCGCTAAGTCCATTTATCAGTGCCAGAACCCAACCTTGGGAGGGAGAAAACAAAAGCGCATCTCGTCCCGGGAGAGGTGGAGCATCTGGCGTCGACAGGTGGTTCGAATCCCACTTCACCAACCTAAAAACACTTAGAAACTTCGGTCATCAGCCACTATTTATCTTTATTCTCCTCACGCCTATAATTTTGTGCGAGAGGGAAGGAAAATAGCTTGTAATTTTCCAGCCAGACATTTAAACACTGCCATTTATTTACGAATAAAAGCTGTTAATTTTGAGGTGATTTCTAAAGACAAAAACATGAAAAATAGGGATAAACAACTAAAATAAAGTGATGGACGTTGCGTGAAAAATCTATCGAACAAAATGGCCCTGCAGACGTTTTGCGGAATGAAAATGAAATAAAAGGTATATATATATATATATATATATATATATATATATATATATATATATATATATATATATATATATATAGATAAATAGATAGATAGATAGATAGATAGATAGTAAAGATAGATAAGATAGACATATATACTGTATACAAGTACATATGTATATATTTATATAATGTATGTATATAAACTGTATATAATATATATATATATATATATATATATATATATATATACATATATATATATATATATATATATACATACATACATATATATATAATAAAACGATATTTTTATGCCGTGCTTCTGAAAGATGAAAAGTTGCGGCTCAAATTTCTTTCATGTAAATAGTTGTAAAATTGTTTTGCGATGTATTTTTTTTCTAAAATAGCACACGTCAGTGAAAGACGAGGGAAATGAGAAAGGCTGATATTTTTTAGTATTGTAAGATGAGTTGAATTATTTTATATAATTACCGACATTTTTTAATTATATGATTTACCTAGAATGTACTTACGATGAGGATCCACGGGAACGGTTCTAAGAATAAACTTGGAAAATACACTCATTTGTGGACATATTCTCTCTATGCCATGACTAGCATGGTAATATATTCGTAATACGGATGTTGAAAAATAACCGATTGTGGATTATTCTCATCACTTCTGATGGCAATTCGTTTCTCCAAATACTGGTCCTTTTACAGGTATTCTAATTTTCGTTTACATATACGCACTGATTATTCTCTGTCACTTCTGAATAATGAATTCGTTACTTCAGAATGCCTTGTACCTTTTACAGGCATTGTAATTTTCGTTTACATATACGCATTTTGTTACCGGGCATGTTATTTCGATACTAACTACTACTAGCTACCCTTTGGCTATAGATGCAAGCTGTTGTTTGACATTAAGCTGGCCTTGTGCCAACACGGGCTCTTGTTTCCATGACTATAGTCATGACAGTTTTGGAGTGGACTGACTCTGCATTGGGTTAACCTTTCAAGGTTCACTGATGTTACATTTGGAACCTTCGCTCAGTCTAGGAAACGGACTCACGGTGTCCGTGAAATATTGTACCAATAGGGAGTATTTTCTTTGTACTGGTTTTATTTAAAGTTTTCGCCTTTAGCAGTGCCATATACTGTAGAATAGGGTCCCATCCCTCTATGTGAGATCGATTTAAGACATGTTTAAGCCCGTGTCATTTTAGTTAATTAAAAATTACTAGTATTCTTCGGCAGAGAACATGTGCGAGACCTATATCCTGGCGAGGATTCTGAATTCTAGTTGTTTTTTTAAACTTTTAACAAAGCCACAAGTGAGTGAGCTATTAAAAGGATATACCCATGTAATAGGACAGATATTGCGTCATTATTTTATAAATGCTTATAGCAAGATCATGCAGAAGATAATTTCACAGGTAGGCAGTCAAGACTACAAGTAAATGTAAAAGTCGTGACATAACATTCATACATGTTGGGAGTCATCTTCCTTGAATTTCTTTCTTTTCTGTAAATACTTTTAACAGTTTAATTTCGTCTTGTTTTGTAAAAATACTTGTAACACTATTGAGTGAATGACTCCCAACATTTCAAGAACGCCATTGTCAATGGTTCATATTTTTGCGGCCTTCTCTAGTAGAGTTCTACCTAAGTCCAGCAACGTTGCAATACATTCCGGTGACGTCGTTGGTTGTTTATTACAACTGCTATCTTTCTGATTTTTGCAAACGCCCTCTTTGAAACCTCATGGGGTCAGCGTGTTCGCGAAATGCCAACTTGGATGAATATTATTACACATACATTAGCCTCAAGGCATCATCTACATACGGATTCTGTAAATACAAAATTTATTCTGTTGTTTAGTAACTTTTTGACTATTGAGTATTGCCATAGGTGATCTTTTAAAGTGCTCTTGACTGATACGTTTAAAGGCGGCGATAAAAAAGAAAGAAAGAATGAAACATCGGAAGTTTAGTAGTACCCTTTAAAGTGTTAGTACTTCCTGGAATCCTGGAAAAACAAATCCCACAACTTTCAGTGCTTTGATTTCTTTGAACCGGGATGAAACTTTGGCAGTAAAACTAGTGCTGTAATTTTTATTTATATATTCTTCAGACAGTATTATTGCTGAATTTCACGGTTTTTGTGTAAGTATAATTTCGTTATTATTATGCTACGGTTACTTTTATACTGCCAAGCATCTTTATTTTACGCTGTGGGGTCTGTTAGATAGGAAAAAGAAAAAACTTCTCCATAAAATAATGAAATGTTCACAGAAAAGGTTTAAGCATTTTGGGTGATATATGGCGCTCTTCTAATTAAAAATACCCATTTATTTTCGTATGGATATGGAAGCATCGCATCTGTGTACTTTGTAACACTAATTAGAGCCTCCCACTGATGAACATTTATAAAGGAAATAAGTAATTTTGTTGGAGTTCCAGTAACTTTGTACTAAAAGCTGTAAATAATGCTCGGATATATAAAATGATGACCGTAATCATTCAAGCAGAAAATGAAAATGCATTGCAATTCCAGTGATAAAACTACGGTATATTTTTGGAAGACCAGTATTTCCTACCAAGGTGGTCTCTTGTTTATCTCCATACAAATTCTAGTTTTGAACTTGCTACTATAACAATATGTAATTACGAACCATATAGTCACTGCAATTAGGGATAACACCACAAATTATGTAAAGATGAGCGAAGAGTTTTATTTAGGTATTTTAATGGAAAACTGAATAACTTCTAGTCTCCATTTTGATTAGTTGAACTATAGCGGCCTGGAATAATGCAGTCGAACAAAAAGTACAGACGAGTGCATTTGGAACTCAGTATTGGTTTACGATGTCAGGGATATAACTTTTAAACAAGTTTCATTGCACGTCTTAGTGGTTAGTGTGTGTGTTTCTTATATATTTAAGCTGACAGTAAATGTCCACAGCCAGTATCTTTGAAGCCTCTGCCTTGCATTTGAATTGTAACCTCTGGGGTTGGTGAGCAGCATAAATTTCCACAAATGAAAATTAGCATCATTGATATCAGCTGTGAATATTTACCGTCAACACCTCGCTTCTTCACAAAAGACTGTAAGTTGATGTACTAAACGTAACTATTGTTATAATAGTAAAAATACAGATAATTAATATTCGATACATAACAGATATTCCTATGCCTATAACCTCGTGATTAGAAGTTCCCTCTACTGCTGGGTTTAATTTTTTTTTGAAAGATTTGCTTGCTTTACCTGCTTAGGTTGTTTGTTCTCTTCCCACTCGCATACTGACGCCGTATGTATTGGGGGTTTCAGTATAACAGGGTGTATAGTACTGTTTTCCTGTTGGAGAATTCAGCATAAACAAGAGTATTTATCAGTTTATTCCAGTCCTCAGGATCTCGTATTTTATGACCATTAATTATTAAGTGACAGACACGTATTCTAAATGCTCATGACCCTACATCCATCTTTCTTAACCCTTTGTGCATTTCTAATCTTTAATCTGTGATAGGAAAATATATTCTGTAGAGTTTTCGAGTTTTCGCTTCTTCGTCTTAACTGTAACCTCTTCCTTTACCCTTCCGTTTGTCCTTCTAATATAGCAATTTTATCGCATTTTTTGCTTGCGTAGAAAGTTAGGTAATTTTTGTACCAGCATCATATAGAATAAACTTAAGTAGGTGATACAAATATAGCAAAAACTTTGTTGTTTACAGTATTTCAAATAAAGAAGCTTAATAGTATTTATATTATCAGAGATTTCCAATATTTTTGTTCAAGCTTTCGTAACAACTGATTATTCCTGTCGTCATTTTTTGTTTCAGTATACTAGTTGCAGATTTCATACTTCATTGTCTTTCTGTTGATTTTGTTAGTATATATAATATATTGACATTGTTTTCTTGCAAGGGAGTACATTGTTGTGGATGCACAGTGCGATTAAACGTAGTCTAGACTGCAAGATTTTGCTCATAGGTACTACTTAGGCCTAATCCATGGCCTAGGAGATGGAATAACTGAATTGGTTGGGGGGGGATGCCATCATTGCACCTCATGTGGTGCACTGTAGGCATTACCTAAGGTTCTTTGCAGCGTTCCTTCGGCACCTAGCTGCAACCCCTTTCATTCCTTTTACTGAACCTCCGTTCATATTCTCTTTGTTCCATCATTCTTTCCACCCTCTCCCAACAATGTTTCATTGTGCAACTGTGAAATTTGCCTTCTGTAACACCTTTAAAACCGTTTTTACTCTCAGTTTCCCTTTCAGCGCTGAATGACCTCATAGGTCCTAGTACTTGGCCTGTGGCCTAAATCTTATATCCCATTCTATTCCACTAAGGAATAGAATGAAATGACTTACAGAATATAGTATCAGTTTTCTCTAGGATAGGTCTTTGAATTGTGTATTAGTGAAGGCACTACACTAGAGATGTTTATTTTTTGTACAATATCAATTTACTCAAAAGAAATGTAGTATACACACACCACAGAAGTGAAAATTTTGGTGCTTTATGAAATCAACTCCGTTTACACATACTGAAAATATGTATAGTTTGGTGGCATTAGCCTTAATTGAACTGTTAAATACACCTATCCTACGATTTCCCATCTTGATACAGAGAGTATCTTCTGATTGGTTCTTATGTATCACATCATAAATACTTTTAATTACCTCTATCAGGAAGTTAAGCATGACCATATACCCAAACTTTGAGAGATGGCAAGATTTAATATATGCTGTTCTTTCAAAGGGCATCAGATTTCTCCTATCAAGGATTTTAAAGACATGACTCACTGCTTTTTGCAACATTATTCCAGTTGTAAGTAGGAGTATTTGACACTAATATGTAGTGTAAAATTTTCCACAGTATCAAGATATTGTCTTGACCTGTCTCCTAACCTGACCTAACCTTCCCACTTTCGGACATTAAAAATCTTTAATTTATCGTTCCAATTCACCATGCTCTCCAATGTTTAAACAACTATATTAACCTCCAGTAAACCCTAGAAGAAAGTAATATTATAGCATGTCATGTTGCTTTGATTACTGAGCGGTCTGGTAACACTGAAGATTTAATAATACCAGTCTCTCTTAGAAATATGAAAGGTTCTTGGTATAAGCTATCCAGAGTCATGCAAAAGGGATAGTTTTGTCTCACAGAACTAGTTATTAGAAACGCCTGCTCAGTGGATTGTAAATCATCGTGGCACTAGTTATATTCGTGATAAGCATTCCTATGAATTCAACCAGGTAACTCCACAATCCCAAGCCTGTCCTTGACAAGTTACTTTTCGAGGTATGTTTACTAGATGAAAAGCTTTATGCCAGTCTGAGTTGAGAAAGGCAGACTCTCTATCTTAACTATTATCATAATAAACTGCCTTTTATCAGCATATTACAGTGAATCATTCTTTTTCTGGCATCCCACAGTATTGGAAAGGTTTAATTATTTTATGAAAATTTCAATGACCTCCATTAGTTGCAGGTTTTGTAATGATTTTGTAATTATAATAAAAAAATCGGTCTGTAGTTGCAGGTTTTGTAATTATAATAAAAAAATCGGTGTGTAGCATTTGACGTATGGACCATCTCCATTTGTTACTGGAGGGTTAGCATTCATTGAAGTTGAGGACTTTCTACAACTTCTGCATTGCAGACTGACCTTGGTCAGTAAATTCGTCCCAGTCACGCCCCTCTTAGTAACGTGAACTTCAAGTGGAAAAACATTCTTTGAATGAAAACTTATCAAAGTCATCTGCATCAACATCATATAGAATACAGCTAATCAAATTTAAAAGAGTGCCCTGAGGTAAATGATATTTTGGCTCAGCTATATATAATTTTCTATAAAAATTAAGTTTACATTATGAATAACATTATTCTATTTCAATTCTCTCCCCCTTCTGACCCCTTATTCCGGGCATAATTTTTTGGCACTTTTTTATGATATACTTGGAATTTTTTTCCAAATTTGCAAATATCTCAATCTAAATCGAACCTTGATACTTGAGATATTTTATTTCTGATGTCAATCATCAATTTTAATATATTTTTTTTAATTTTTCTTTTTTTGATGCAACACTTTAATAACAGTGTTCCTGAAAGTAACAATGACTTCTCTAGAATATTTAATAAATTGTATCTTAAGTTCTTTTCCATATGTCTCACATGAATATAAAGTTTTAACTATAGTTTTATATGGCTATCCCAGCAGCCTAAAACTTAAGAAAACTTTGTCTCTTTATTTCTCAAATCAAAACATAAAATATTAAAATTCTCATTTGTGGTAGAACATTGTAATTGTATATAATCGAAAACGGCAGTATTTACTAGTAAGCTCTGCATCTACAAGATGTAACCAAACCAAAAAAGAATGATGGAAAATGAGCTAGTTGCTTTTGCGCTCTTACCAGATAGGGATTACAGAGACAGTATTCCGTTTTAAATGAGTGGAATGTAAATACTGGGTGCTAATGAGAGAGAGAAAATTTGGAAATACTGGAATTAAAGTTTTATGTGTGGTGTAAGAAGCGTTGAAAAGTGAGAAATGTTAAGATTACATCAAAAGATTAGGGCAAGTGAAAAAAAGATTGGAATTGGATTGGCATGATTGAGTCACATTGGAATCTCTACACTTGTGCATGGTGATTGTCATAGCTAAGAAAGAAACAGTCTGGAACTAAGTGATATTCTTTAAAATATATCCAAGACTGCTTTGCCGGCAGATGTGATTAAGTCAAATTGATTTTAGTGCTGACATGCTAGAAATGTGCTTACATAAACTTATTGTAGGTATTTTACATTCAGAGTTTTATAAGTTACCGTAAACACTGATTTATTTTTAATGGGGCGCTTAATGAACCTTTTTATGTATTACAAATGCAAAATGAAGTTGTTGCTAGCTAGAACACAATCTGCAGTGGATCAGTCATTGTGTAAGCAGCGGAGTTTGAGGCTTAACTCCATCAAAACCCGAGACATTATTAGCCGATCTAGTATATTGCTTCTGTTTTGTGATCTCTATGTATAGGTAATACCATTCTCAATAATCTGAACATTTAACAGTGCTTAGTGTTACCTTCAAATCCAAGCTTTCTTTTTCACAGCAGTGTAAAAAATGCAATGCTACTAAAGAATGGGCGTTTTTCACAAGACTTCCTAAATGTACTGAGATGGTATCAATTTAAATTTCAGCCTGATAGAGGATGTTCTAGTTGTCGTTAATGTTGTTTCCCCTGTTATAGTAAGAATTTGAAATCTTCATTGAAAATCTCAGTGTAAATTATCCGTAGGCATCTGAGACATCGTCACGTTTTACTACATACCTCCAAAAATAAGGGAACAAGAAATTACGTTAGTAAGTCTTGATAGATGCTTCAAGGCCTTGTGGTTGCCATATGATTGGAAACTTGAAGACAGCAGAGATAATATTGAAATCATGTTCGAAATCATTATACTCGTATTTCGAGAGAGCTGTGCTGCCAGTTAGGTAGGATTTCTTGCCAGTTTTGTTTTGTGGAGACCTTGAAAGTTGAAAGAGTGTCATATCCTTTTGGTCAAATAATCGTGGGACCTGGCATGTCTTTCTGTCAGATTTAGTGCATATCTGATAAAGCGAGACTGAAAATTATATTGATAATATAACTGTCAAAAATTATATTCTTCACCACAGCAGTGGTGAAGTTTAATGATAAATAATATTAAGAAAGGGCAAGATATGAATATTTCTATTTAAGGGGTATTTGCAGTTTTAAGCATCTGTCATCTTTGTTCTTAAATATAATATAATATATATTTTATATATATTATTCTTCCGTATTTTCAACAATTCGTCTCTTAGTCATCAGCTTAAGCGGGAGATTGGCGGCGTGCAGAGACGCCATGTCACACTTTAAACAAGGGGATATATATATATATATATATATATATATATATATATATATATATATATATATATATATATATATATATATATATATATATATATATATATATTTTTCTTCCATGTTTTTAACAATTCGTCTCATAGTCATCAGCAAGCAGGAGATTGGCAAGTGCAGACACACCATATCACACTAAACAAGAGATAGGTCTAAACCCCCAGGTCACCGATCTGGGGTAGAACAATACCACTCCTTTGCCCCCCCCCCCCCTTCATGTGATTTGGGGGCTAAGGAAGTCGTTACGCTCACAAAGGCAGAAGCCTTTTCAAGGGGGCTACTGTTTTGAACCTTAGGGACTTAGCTGTGAGGTCTCTTACTGTATGAACCTATTACTGGCTTTGGGACTGCTTTCAGATCAGACCTAGGCCTCTGTTGTTCACCTCCAAAATACCCAAGACGCTGAACCCTCTCTGGGCGAGACTACGCAGTCAGACGCATCGCTGCAGCCAGAGGAAGCACACTCCTCATCTTTCTCTTTGCACTGGCTGGACTGCAATCGCCAGAGTACCCAGATCTGCTGCAAGAGCTCTGCAACGAACAGGTTGAGGAATCCTGTTACTCTGCTCCCACGTGGTCGAACCCAACCTTGTGAATCAATTCCACCTAGGAGTATTGCCATTTCTGATAAGCCAGAGAGTCTGATACGCAGTCCTGGGGCACCACCCAGTCTCCTCCCCCCCCCATTGTGCACAAGCACTGAATCCTTGCAACTCGTTCAGTCAGCATTAACCGCTTTCTGTTTCAAAGACTTGCTATTCACGGTCTAGTAGTGTTTCACATTTTATTTGATTGCCTGCTTGATCATCACTTTTCAGATTAATTTCATGATTGCTTCATTTGTAAATAAATTCATCTTAACGTAACTAGTGACTCATTTCCCATGGCGACCTTCCACTCCCTGATTTAATTGATGATGATTAAGGTAAGTCACACCTAGTTCCCATCCATTTTATTACATTCTGGGTGCTTTCAGTTGGCCCTCAAAGGCATTCCATGATACATTCTAACAACAGACCCCATAACGTAAAAGTAGCAGACCTTGCTAGGATTCCTAGAGGAATAGCACGATAACTAGCCTTGCTATTTGCTAAAACCAGGAACGAAACGAACCAGGACTGATACATCAAGTAATTTAATTCCATTGTTCACAGGCAATAAAGGGGCGACTGAGGCGAAGCAAGAGTACACAGGTGAGGGTTATTATCGTAAGTCTTGTAAAATTAAGGATTCGTTAGGATAGGGAAAAGTGTTGAAAAAAAAAGAGAAAAATGCAACAAAACCTCGTAGTGAGAATTTCATAGATAGGGGAAAGTGCACAGGTTCTTAAGTTAGCAACGCAGAGTAGCTGCCCGCAAAACTTTGTGTCTTCAGAATAGCAGCTGTGCTGGGTTGCCAGATGACTGATCATTAGAAATTAGAAAGTGCGTTGCTAGAGATTTATTGCATGTGTTAGCCGGGAACAGTTAGCTAAGAGTGTTGTTCTAAGAACAGTTACAGCAGAGAAAGTGTACAATTTCTCTGTCTGTGATGTAGGATTTGAAATTCTTGTTGAAACACGCGTAGCGACCTCTGGCAGTCCGACACCGGAGCAGTAGCTGCTCTCAGCTTGTGCATGCTCAAATCAGTGTCCTCCCTCACACTCCAACAATTCCAAGAGCATCATTCAATACAAACTTGCATTCAGTGTTACGTAAAGTAAAGGCATTGCTGATGTTAAAGTTAAATAATTCGATTTTGCATTAAAAAACCCGCCTTCAGCCAAGAAAGTCGAGTGTTCCTTTTTCTTAAATTCTAAAGCGGCATTGTTGTGATGCAGCCTAGATAATGAATTAGCCATCAGCTGTTTCCCGCTCACCTCAGTTCCACATCTCTCGTTCACGCCAAACGAATTCCATTGCTTTTCGCCCTAACGTAAACCTAACTAAAATACCTTGATACTTTTGAGAATAATTTGAAAACCCCTTTTTCCACAATATAATTTGTCATGATGGGAGCTAGCCAGTAAAATTATGTAAATACCAACAGTTAATTTTTTAGAAAAAAAGTATCTTAGCATAATTTTGCACAACGTAATTTATCGTAAGAAAAGGTAGAGTCACTTAAAACAAATACGTTCCATTACCATATGCTCTCAGAGAGAGAGAGAGAGAGAGAGAGAGAGAGAGAGAGTGAGTTTTCTACTCATCATAACAAGGGGCACACAAAATTTAATCACTGAGTATTGGAAAATAAACCCACTAATTCATAAAGCCAAGTACAATAAGAATTTTCTTTTCATTTTACCCAACCTTTGATCTTTTAAGATCCCATTCAATTATTCCTTTTACTCATTCACATATAGTGCGCAATTGTATATACACGCCCGTGTCCATTGAACGTCTCCCTTTCTTTATATTTCCATTAAGTGCTGCAGCCGCGGAGTGAAGTCTCGTGCAATTGCGAACGTACCCCCATTTAATAGCCGTTATCAACTGTCGTGCATGAGTGGGTATCCATTATTCAAGACTTGCATATACCACAAGCACCAAATCGCATATTGCATGCAAACCCCGTAACCTCCCTTTCCTCATGTCAGGGAGAAGGCTTCCTTTCCTCATGTCAGGAAGCAACCACTAGTTCTTAGGACTAGCCACCCACGAGTGCAAGCCCAAGGGTTTCCCTTTCCACAGTGCCACTAATCTGAGGCACTGCCAACCAATTAAGTTACTGAAGCACTTACTTTTCTACTTTCCCCTCTTACTCCTTACTTAAATTCTGCCTCAGGCAGAGTGTCATTTCTTTCAGTGCAGTTTGGTTGCACAGCCTTTTAGTGTTGTTCCCCGGAACACACCGGCACCCCAGTGCCACAAAATCAAAGTACTCAACCAAAAGCCACGGCACCTGTACCTGAGATACAGAGTGCCAACCACAGTGTATCCTCCCATAAGGACCTTAGCACCTTCAGGATCACTACCATATCTACCAGCGTATCCGCCCATTAGGACCATTCCTCCTTCAGGATCGCTCCATCAGTGTGACCTTCGCATGGCACACTCAACCACAGTACCACCGTATTGAAAAGGTGCCACACCACTGAAGTGCCACCAAATTACGGGACACTTCCCCATCGTCACAGACCATTTCTCCAAGTACATCCAGTCAACCCAGTTAGATGCTCTCACCCACCAGAACCATGGTGGTGGGTAATTACAAAGCCTTCATAGATCTTGGGAAGGAGGCTGGTCTCACGGGGTCAGCACTCACCACGTGGGCCAAGGAACAGCTGGATGACTTGGCCAAGCAAGAGAAGGGGGAAAGACTGGAACGGCGGAGCTATGAAGCCGAACAGAGGAGGCTGGAAGAAGAAAGAGAAGAAAGGAGAAGACAGCACGAATTAGCCCTCAAGGAAAGCGAGCAAGCTCTTAAGGCTATGGCGCTCCAGCAAGCCTCCAACCCCACACCTGCTGCACCCAATGCTCCACTCTCAATCCTTAATTCTCTAGTCCCCAAGTGGACTGAGGGAGAGCTGGAAGCATGGCTAGAAGAGATCGAGGCGCTCTTCGACAACTACAACACCACTGAGGCAGAGATGGCCTTAGTGCTTACCAAACACACGGAAGGAAAAGCTAAGGCAGCCCTTTGCTTGCTAGAGAAGAGTCAAAGAGGTGACATGACCGAAGTCCATAGGGTTATCACCGAAGCCTATGAGATAACCCCGGAAAAATGGAGACAATGGTTCCGAGGTCTTGCCAAGGAAGTCGGCTGGTCCTGGACGGAATGGGCCTGTCACAAGACCCAGTCTGGTACCCGCTGGGGTGACTCCCTGTCATGCACAACCTTCTAGGTCTTATTCAATCAGACCATGCTGGAGGATCTTTTCCAATGTGTGCCTGGGCCCCTTGCTGTATATCTCAGTGATAAGCAGCCCACCACACTTATGGAAGCCTGCTGTATGGCCGATTCGTGGGAAACATTCAACCAGTCTCACAGCACGTCTCACCGCCGCATAGTGCCCCCCGGGTACCTCTCAGGCTTGACTCGCCCAAAGAACGGCCTGCTTAGCAAGCCTACTTGCACAAACTGTAAAAAGTTCGGCCATGCTGAAGCTGATTGCCGCTACAAGTTGGGCAACAATAGGCAGCCTACTAACAACCACCAGAATTCCTCTCCTACTACATCCACTCAACCTTCACAGACTGTCACCGTGGGAAGATCAGCCCATCCCAGGGGACCCTGCCGAGACTGTGGAACTCCAGTGCACTGTACTGCCGGATATCCTGGCTGCCCGAAGCATATGTCCTCTACTAAGCATGTCAACCTGATTTGTGCCACATCCTCCATGGCTGTGCCGCCAGAGATGTCTCCCCCTTAGCGGGTCTGGACTTAGTCCATCTCAGTGGCACCTCTGGATGGCTCTAGCCTACCAGTGAGCCTGCCAGCTACAGTAGACACTGGCTCAGACATTAGCCTGATTGATCAGGCCAAAGTGCCAGCCAGTGCCACTGTTGATGAAAAGACCAGGTGGACGATGACTTGTGTATAAGAGTAAACCAAGACCATTCCCACTGTCGAACTTCGGGTAACCAACCCTTGGGGCACACAACCTCACCACCTTGGCGTGGTGAACTGCATAAGGCACGGAATGGAGTTCCTGTTGAGACGAGACCTCCTCTGGGGATGTCCGTCCCCCATGCCACTCTGTTGCCTATCTACCTCCACCAGGGAGGCCACTCCACAATCACCTGACCGGGACACCGCCACTGTGACAGGCATGCCACTGTCAGCCCAACCTTCCGTTCACCAAGGTGTCCAACAAAAGGGAAATTCCCAAAACACCTCCAGGCTCAGTCCTCAATCCTCACAAAAGGATGACCACCAAAAATCTCCTTCCTCACCACAAAGGGAAATCACCAGGTACCGCTGCAAGACCTGCAATGTAACAGGGCACTCCGCAAATTGGGCAAGGTGCCCTAGCAAGCAAGCTGCAATGGATATCACATCCACCACCACTCCAAGAGACTCTGCCCTCCACCCAAGACAGGAATCTCTGTCTCCCACTACCTCAGGTACACCGAGGGGTTTTGCATCCCCGGGTCCCTCGTCAGCCACGCCTTACTCCAATCCTCTGCCAGTGCCACTTGAGAGCACTGAGCAGTGCCCAGCCCCATCTATTGCAGATGGAGCCCCTCTACTAATCTAAATCCCCATGCTTGGCCCCGAGTTAGTGCCAGTGCCGGATCCACAACATAACCCGAATCCTCCTACGGGAGATCCTCCAAACCTCACTGAACTAGTCATCACCAATTGTGAGTCTCCAACCCTTGACGTTTCTTCTTCCCAACCACTTTCATCTGCTGAGGATGATCCTCTGGCAGACCCTAATGCTACACCTTCTCTGGTTGACCAGGAACTGTCCGGCCGGGACGTGGACGCTGGCTCTGCCCTTATGACGGTTGTTGCCGCAGTCGAAGTAGGGAACCAGCCCGTAGCTACTAGGGCTACCCCTGATCCTGCTCCTGACTGGACTTCTGGCCTTTCCCTAGAGTCAGTGCCCTTGTCACCTCCTAGGGATGGTGTAGCCAGACCTTGGAGGCCCCCGAAGAAGAAGAAGGGGCGGAAGAGATCCAATTAACCAATCAGAGCCACAAGCTCTCCTTGGCACTCATGTCCCATTGGCACAGTGCCATTTCCATCTCAGAGTAATGCTGGCACCTACCCAGAGAAGGTAGCCTGCGTGATCTCTGCTCAAGTAGTCTAACATCTAACATCCTAGGCATTTTGTAATACTAACCCTGTGCATAACCTAATCCAAAACTATCCCATACTCAAGCTGGTACACCCCCTGGCCACTTACCATAATTAACCCTTCAGGTTGCTCGTCTCCAAATTTATTGCGTGTGTTATTCCGCAAAGCCTTGCATAACCTACAATTAATTGCATTTAGTTAGGTCAGTGTCACTTAATTTATTGCCAGAGCTCTAGGATAGTAGGCTATGTCACAAGCCAAATTTACCATGTACCATTGCCTAGGAGTAGAGTTCCCCTGCCATCAGAGACAGCCAGTAGAAGTCTGTAGGCAGCGTTGTATAGGTTAGGCTCTGCTGTAGTAAGTAAGTTAGCAAAACTAGTACCCCTCTTAGCAGTTAGGTAGGCCCATTTAGCTATTGCAGTGCAAAAACACAACTCATTTAGGGAAGCTAACTGCCTAGCCGAGACGAATAACTTACTTAGCCAAGGCCTTCACACCTGAAAAGGAGTGAATGCTTTTTTAAAGGGGGGAGCTCTTCCGTATTTTCAACAATTCGTCTCTTAATTGTCAGCTTAAACAGGAGATTGGCGGCGCTCAAGACGCCGTGTCACTCTTTAAACAAGGGATAGGTCTTAACCCCTTAGGTCACCTGATCTGGGGTAGAACAACACCACTCCTTTGCCCCCCCCCCCATCACATGTTTTGGGGGCTAAGGAAGTCGTTAGGCTCACAAAGGCGGAAGCCTTTTCAAGAGGGCTACTGTTTTGAACCTTAGGGACTTAGCTTTGAGGTTTCTTACTGTATGAACCTATTACTGGCCTTGGGAACTGCTTTCAGATCAGACCTAGGCCTCTGTTGTTCGGCTCCAAAATACCCCAAGACGCTGAGCCCTCTCTGGGTGAGACTACGCAATCAGACGCATCACTGCAGCCAGAGGAAGCACACCACAGGCGCTTCATCTTTCTCTTCACACTGGCTGGACTGCAATCGCCAGAGTACCCAGATCTGCTGCAAGAGCTCTGCAATGAACAGGCTGAGGAATCCTGTTACTCTGCTCCCACGTGGTCGAACCCAACCTTGTGAATCAATTCCACCTAGGAGTACTGCCATTTCTGATAAGCCAAAGAGTCTGATACGCAGTCCTGGGGCACTACCCAGTCCCCCCCCCTCACTGTGCACAAGTGCCGGATCCTTGCAACTTGTTCAGTCAGCATTAACCACTTTCTGATTCAAAGACTTGCTATTCACGGTCTAATAATGTTTCACATTTTATTTGATTGCCTGCTTGATCATCAGTTTTCAGATTAATTTCATGATTGCTTCATTTGTAAATAAATTTATCTTAATGTAACTAGCGACTCATTTCCCATGGCGACCTTCCACTCCCTGATTTAATTGCTGATGATTAGTGTAAGTCACACCTAATTCCCATCCATTTTATTACATTCTGGGTGCTTTTTTCAGTTGGCACCAAAGGCAGTCCATGATAAAACCCCTTACATACTTCCAACAGACCCCAGAACATAAAATTATATATATATATATATATATATATATATATATATATATATATATATATATATATATATATATATATATATATATATATATATGTATATATATATATTTATACTTTTGAGTCTGTATAACATCATATTGTTACTGGATACTCTCCCATCGTTAAATCTAATAAGCAGGATATTGTTAGGTGAAAAAACCTGAATGTATAGCAAAAATGAAATTTTCCATTAGTTTGCTTCTGGCATAACTGGAATGTTGTAGATAGCTCCCTTCCAACACAAACTCATAGTTGTACATAACCTTGTGCCAAGACTACAGACGAAGAAGATCGAATAGCTATTGTGGTGTGCTTATGTAAATGGCTCCTAGTACCCGAAGGCTAGATAGATTGGAAAGGCATGGAAACCACCGAGGCTTTGGAAATGCAATAAATCATTATTTTACAGTTCAGCAAAATAAAAAGATTCCTTATTCAATTGTGAACTCAACTACTCACGGAAAATTTATTTTCTCCCGATGTTGCTTGTTTCAGTTACTATGCTCGTTGTTAAATTTTTTCGGTTATATTTCCGTAATAATTTTATACCAAGATAGACTAGGATTATTTTACAAGCCTCTCAGCGTTTGGTTTTTATAAGTGTTGAAAAATTCAGAGTGCTTGTTAGTTTATCAATTTATTCTGGCCATCCAACGACATTTGTCAATTTGGTATTACTCGAGCATTGTCAGTCTTGGGTAACTTCATGCAAACATCACTGGAGCTAAATTTGGTAGTGATCATTTTTTAAAAAAGTCCATTTACAATGCCTTGTTAGATGTTTCCTAGAAAAGTGATTTTACAAAAGTAAATATAATTTTACTGTCAATGAAGAATAGTGCCTCTATTTTGGCGTAGAATCGGGAAGTTTGGTTCGTGGAAGAACCCAGCTATCCTTGAAAGTTTCATATGAAAATTGATTTTTTATACCATCAAAAACGTAGATGTACTCATGGGAAGTGTACTTGAGTACCCTATTGCATTTCTCATAAATCATATTGTTATTTGTGTTGACTTTTCAAATATTTTTTTCGTGGTAACATTACGAGAATTTGTAAGCACTTTCTTAGAACTCGAGAAATTCTTTGTAACCCAAGAAGTCGACTTACTGACAGACACCTTCCCTCTCCATGCATCTAGCCTCTGTTAACATAAACAGTAAATTAGGTACCTAGTCGTTGTAGCTTGTGTGTTTAAGAGAGAGAGAGAGAAAGAGAAAAGTTTTCTGTGCTCTGTGAAAATGTGTATCGTTAAAAAGCGGGAGGGCCTCGACGAGGTAATCCGCATCCCACCGTGATGAAACTATTCATAAGATGCTGATAAGATACTTCAGCTTATATGTGTGGGCGTTACTAATTAAAAGCACTGTAAAATGCAAACAAATCAGGCAGGTTGAGTGAGCTATGGGGAATAGAGTGATACTGTAATTGGTGGCATAATAGGGCTGGTTTCTGTTAGGTTAGGTTTAGTTGTGTTTTGATCATTGGTATCAGTCCTTAATTGATCCCACCTATATGCACTCGTTCCCTTGCTGTTTCAGATGAGTGCCAAGCCGCAAACCTGAAACATCTCTTTATAAATTTTCATCATTGTGTTGATAAGGGAAAAATTATTAGAATAAAACGTACTGGATCTGACATCACACAGTTATGTTAAAATTACAAAGCAAGAAAATTTTTTTTGCTTTGTAATTTAAGATGACTCTGTGGTGTCAGATCCAATATGTTTTATTATATTGTTTTCTTTAATGTATAATATATATATATATATATATATATATATATATATATATATATATATATATATATATATATATGTATATATATATAGATAAATTTCTGACTCACGTCCGGGATCGAACCAGGTCTCTCAGGTGGAAAGCAAGGGTGCTATCCACTAGGCCATGTAAGTCTAAAAGAAATTGGAACCTGAGAACTGCACCCAAGGTTCCAATTTCTTTTAGACTTGTATGGCCAGTGGATAGCGCCTGCTTTCCACCTGAGAGACCTGGGTTCGATCCGACGTGAGTCAGAAATTTTATTTCTGTTCCACACGTGATTGTGTGTTGATGATTTATATATATATATATATATATATATATATATATATATATATATATATATATATATATATATATAATACACACACACACACACATATATATATATATATATATATATATATATATATATATATATATATATATATATATATATATATATATAACTTAGTGAGTTTTACATTGACAGTTAGTTCATACATATAGCTGATGGTGTTCACAGTTAGTTTCTATTTCTCTCCACCGTCTGATTATTTTTATTATTCTCGGTTTGAATGTAGTGTCATTGCAATGCTAGGGAAGGTTCATCACTGCTGGAGGCAAACTATTAAACATATCCGTTAGAATTTTTCATCTAAGTAGTAATTCAAAAGTAACAAAAATATAGAAGTCACTGGTTTAAAGTTAGAAAAACCTAATAATTTTTCGTGTAGATGTTTATGCAAAATAATTTTTTAAATGGTATATTCTGTGTAGTTTAAATTAAACCTTTTGTCCATAAATGGCTGATTTGCGATTCTACTCGTATAGACATCAGAATTTCACACATACGTACACACAGACACACATTAAATTCCGTCCTTTATGTCCTCGTGTGCTTTATTTTCCTCATATCTCCACTCCTCTCCAGCCTTCTCTCGTAGTTGTCATCCAAGTAGGCATGGGTCCTCCAAATATTCTGGTGACACCATCGCTTACTACTCTATCAGAGGTTGTGCGAAGGACAAGTCGTATCTAGTTCCATCTACCTTTCTTCCTTATCTTATCTATCCTTTAAATCGATCCTGCCAACTGACTCCAGATATTCTTCTTAAAGCTTCATTCTTAGCTCAACAGATTCTTTTAGGAAAAGTTTCATGGGCATGCCAAGATTCGTGTCTGTATAATAACTCAGATCGTGTTAGACTAATGTATATTCTTACTTTATTATGCGATTTCATTATATTTGATATCTAAACCTTATTCAGCTTGCCCATTGTTTGATTGGAATTTTTTTTGCTTTCACTAAATTCCAACTATAGCGAACTTGTTCATAAATATGTAAAATATTCAACATTATTAATACTCTTTTCATCTAATGTTAGTTTATCCCATTGTGCATACTCTCTCTTCGTTATTTCTGCTTTTCGCAGAATCATTTTCAGTCCCGCTACTGTAGATATTAGGCAAGCCTTGCAAATTTTATGGCGTTTTGCTGATTAAAGCAGCATCATCTGCATATTGTAAGTCTAGCAGGTCTCTGTCTTTACTCCAGTCTAATTCTGCTCTTCAATCTCTTAACACTTTTTTCCACTATGAAATCCTTGAGAAGGGCGAACAGCGAAGATCATTACACACACACACACACGTATATATGTGTATGTATGTATATATATAAATGGATGTATGTATGTATGCATGTGTGTGTATGTGCCAGCATAACTCTGAAATACATTGAGCAATTTCAACCAGACTTGCTATACATGTATTACTATCTACAGTAGAAATCAGTACTCTGGGGATAAGGCATCACTAGCACCAAAGGGGGTGAGGTTGGGGAGGGCTTCCCTGTAACGGGGCTGGTTATGCCCATAGACTTAGTGACAAAATAAACTTTACGAATTTGTCATACCTAGTTTCGGTATATGTATGACTTATTATCTGGAAAATAATACTGTGTGGGTAAGACATCAGTGACACCAAAGGGGCTGGCGGTTGGGAAGGGGGTGACAAAGAGAGAGAGAGAGAGAGTGAGGGGGAGGAAGTGAGAGAGAGAGAGTAGAGGAGGTGTTAGGGAGAAGAAAGAAGGAAAGAGACAGGGAGGGTTGGAAAGAGAGAGAGAGAGAGAGAGAGAGAGAGAGAGAGAGAGAGAGAGAGAGAGAGAGAGAGAGAGAGAAGTTTACCTGTTGTCATTCAAAGTTATCCCTGGCAGCTCCGGGTTGGTCATTAGTATGTATATATATATACATTATATATATATATATATATATATATATATATATATATATATATATATATATATATATATATATATATATATATATATATATATATATATATATATACTGTATAGTGTGTGAATGTGCGACATTCATATCTATGTATATGTAAGTGTGTAAAAAAATTATGTATATATTATATATATATATATATATATATATATATATATATATATATATATATATATATATATATATATATATATATATAGTTTATTTCTTTCCTTTGTCAGTTTGAATTTTCTTCCTTTCTCCTTCACAACTATTCCGAGTCTTCTTAAGGAAAGTAGTTTCATTGCTTTCATTTTACCGACGGTCTACAGTAATTTCAGTTCTGAGTATATCAGTTCTCTTTCGTTTCCCAAAGATTGTTACTTGTATTGTTGGTTTCATGGGTTTTACCTGGTTCTGTTTATTCATGGTATGTAGTACCAGCACGAAGTTTTTTTGTGTGAAAATTTGATATTATATATATATGTGTGTGTGTGTATGCATGTATGTATGTATATATATATATATATATATATATATATATATATATATATATATATATATATTATATATATATATATATATATATATATATATATATATATATATATATATGCGTACATACATACATACATACATACATACATATTAATTAAATTTTCTTAACTTTTAAAATTACAGTTTCTGACTTAGTAGTTATTCATCCATGTAGCCTAATTGAATTTAATTTAGTATTGTGTGCAGTGTTTTCACTTATCCGTTATAGATTATAGCATATTTGCGTAGCCCCGTTATAGATTATAGCATTTTTGCGTAGCCACAAATCAGAGAACCCTCCACACACAGACCTATCCTTTAATATTACTTAATAGTATATTTGTGATCACATGTCATCCAAAAACAATATGATTATACTCAAAAGAAAATGAGAATTAGAACTTTGTGTTTTATGGTATCGTATATAATGCCCTTCATCGCAGATCTTAATTTGACTGCCTGGCGCCGCTTGTTTGCGTTACAGCTTATCTAGGTCACGTGACCATCGCATCTTTTATGGGGAGATGATTTTAGTTTGAAGTGGATATAGCTGCATGCTGTATGCTTGCGTTTGTTTGTGCATTGAGCACATAATTTGCTCCCTAATTTTCTCTTCTATTAGGTACATCTTTCTTTTCCCTATTTTATTCTTCTGAAAAACACTTTCTTTTTTTCTAGATCTTGTTCCTTAGCTGTGAACAGTTCACTCATGGAGTTGATTTGAGTCTGCACCCAAGTCTGTTGTGTCTTGTCCAAAATTGGATATCCCCCACTCAAGATTCATTTTCGTATTGGGATATTGATCGGTTGCTCTGGAGACATGCATATGGAGAGCTTTTGTTTTGCAGACTTCCTCTGTGGGAGGTGATTGCATAAAGTGCTTGGACTTTTCTCCTAAGGCGAGTTCAGTGTTCATTCTTTTCCCTTACTTCGCTGTAATGCGCTCTCCATCTTCCCCTTAAACGTAACTGACGAGCCATGACTGTGGTTACCGCATTAGTGAAAGCGGTACTAAAATCAATAATCATTATTATTAGCGTTGTTTTTCTAGTTGAGATTGTTATCGGTGATTATCACAATTACCAATTGTATTCTATCATTTCTCGCTCGTTCCCCTATATCAAATATCATAAATTTGATGGCGCTGTATAAATTAATGGGTTCGTTAATGAGAATTTGAGACTTGACGGCATTGTGATGTCACAATTCTCTCTCTCTCTCTCTCTCTCTCTCTCTCTCTCTCTCTCTCTCTCTCTCTCTCTCTCTCTGTCATTTGAGGTTGAGAGGAGGGATTGATCGCAGGGGGTTATAGTTTGGGGAGTGGAGGGATGAGAACGGGTTCGAAGTTGGAGCTAATAACTGCGGGAAGGCTGAGTGGGTGAGTGAATGAGTTAGTGAGTGTGCGTGTGCGTGTGAGAGAGAGAGAGAGAGAGAGAGAGAGAGAGAGTAGCCAATCAATAAATGACAGCAATAAACAACCAGTAATAATTCTCTTCTCCCTCTAGATCCTGTTTACTCTCTCCTCTTACTTATTTACTCTCTCTCTACTATCTTGTTTATCCTCCCCTTGAATCCCCCTCCCGCCCCGAACGCCTCTCCTGTACCGTCCCTCCCACCCACACCCTCCACACTTCTCAACCTTTCCACTATCACCGACAAACGCCTGATGCGCCTCCCCCCTCCACTCCCATCCCCTCTCATCCCCTCCCTCCTTTTTCTCCATCCCTTTCCAGTGGCCTGCACCACAATCCTCATCCTCACCATTACCACATTCATTTATTTCCTTCGTCATCAAGACTTCGATCCGGCTGGTATTTTTTCTGTTTATAATTTCCCTTCAATTCCATAATTTAACTCTCTCTCTCTCTCTCTCTCTCTCTCAGCGGGATGCCAAAAGCCCTGCCTAAGATGACTGAGTACGAAAATATGGTTAACTTTTTGTACATGCGGTTTTGATCCATTTCATCTCCAGGGCATTTTTAATTATATGCATTGGTATTATGTAAAATGGTAGTAGTGGTTAAATGACTAGATTTTGCTCAACTTGAAGACGAAACCAAGTGAACCAATGTTCTTAGGTTTCCAGTAAATGGATTACCAGGAGTTTGGTTATGAAAGTCTGTAACTGAATATAAGGTAAACTTATGAGCAATTAGATAGCAAAATATTGTATCATGACAACACTGATTGTCTTTTGATCTGTTTATGGGTATCGATATCATGATTCCAGAAGTCTGCCTGCTATGTTAGTAATGGTATCCCACAAGGTTAAATACTATCTTTTACCGTGTTCCTGCTTTCGTTCAACCACTCATTCTTGGTTTCAATCTTGTCAAAAGTTGGTGTTGAGGGTTTGTTACAGAGCTTTTCCAGTGCGGTGCCTTGGATACAAATCAACTTCATATCTCTGTGGCTAACATTCCCTCAGACTTCCGCGTATTGCTTGAGAAACTATAATGGAACACAGCACCATCAAGTTTCACGAGTCTGCGAATAAATAGTAATTTGTATTGTTATGATCATATCACAGGTCTGATGTAGTCTTTCATGTAAGACCTGCTCTTTTATCATTGATGCATTTTTTTTGTCAATAGAAGGAGTGTTCTTCACTTTTGTTAAATGTTACATTCTCTATTCTTTACCTTCGAGAGTTGTTTGAATGTATATTATCACCACATCCATATCTACTATATTCTTACCAATGTGGAACTGACGTCGACTAGAAGATTAGCCTACTTAACCATTTAAACATGTATATCCCGTGCAAGTATTCATGAATGGTTTCGTCAGTGTCTTTTCGTCTCTGTGAACGTTTTCAGTGCTTTTATTTTCTCTAACAAATCTTTGAATTCAGCATCTTGGTTCACAGGCAAAAGAGTGAATTCATTGTTTTTATTAAATATTAAATTATAAGCCTATTAAAAGCATGTAGAAGTAGATATAACTGTTCTGGTGTAATAAATTTTATGAACAAGGCATTTATTTTTTTATGCATGAAGCAACCCAAGTTCATGTAAAAAGCATTAAAGAATTCTGTAAGGAATGAGCACTGTTTACATAAATTGACATCTTGTACGGCTGACCAGTTCAACTACCAGTTACCGTAACCATTAACTGATATTGTAATGGTATTGAGTTCCAATAGACGTGGAAGGATGTAACTGAATTGTAAATGCAAGGCATGACAAAATAATTATGGTGTGTTAAATCCCAGCACAGAGGCTCCTGGAATAAATCCTACAAGTCTATCTTTCCTGGTACAGTACTTCTGTAGAAGTTGGATGTCACAAACTACTCTAATGTCCTAGAGGAAATATGTTTTCTCATATCTTTTATAGACTAGGTCTGTATTACTCATGAAACAATGAAAATACAGGTAAGAATATAATCCTGTTATTTAGAGGAAAATACATATCATTAGTTAATAATAACCTTGTATCTTGATGGAAGCTGTACTCATTATCAGGCTGATATGAAGCTGAAAAAATAGAGGATAAAGATAACAAGAACATTTCAGGACAAAATCAATAAGAGGAGAATTTCATGTAAAATAACTCGCACACAATATCAAATCTATGCAAATCTCTTTGTGCGATCGCTGGCAGTACCGTCAAGTTGGGTCAGACTGAGGAGGTACTGCCTAGCCTCTCTCATTAAAGTTAAGGTCTCCTGCCAATTGCCATAGCTTAGTGGACATTGTCCCAGCTCCCAATTAAAAACGCTTAGTTATAAGCGCTTACATGTGAACTGTACTGAAGGGTACCTTTGTGAAATAGGAAATGATGGGAATAAAAGTGTTCGAAATCTGTTATTTAGAGGAAAGGAAAGTAAAACATCCTCCTCAAGAAAGAGGGACTTGAAGCTGACTTGTGTGTGTTACAGGGAATGCTGTATGTGAAATCCACGAAATCCCTGGAACATTTGATCCCCGAGGGCTAGTACTAAACACGGCGAAACATAGATTCATCTACTTTGTTTCGCCTTGTTTAGTACTAGCCCCTGGGTGGTTAAATGTATTTCGCCGTATTCAGTACTAACCCCTGGGGGATCAAGTGTCCCTAAGTGCATTTAATCCCCCCAGGTGCTAGTACTAAACACTTCGAAACACATTTAACCCCTAAGGGCTAGTACTAAACACGGCGAAACAGTGTAGATGAATCATTGTTTCACCGTGTTTAATACTAGCCCTCGGGGATCAAATGTTCCAGGGATTTCGTGAAATCCCTGGATTTCACATGTTCCCTGTAGCATATATACATATATATGTATATCTCTTATAGCTTACATATTAGTGAATAAAACGTTGTTTACTTAACTGTGTGACTGTGTATGTTTTTACTTGTTTATCACTTTGGGCGTGCTTTTTGTTCTGTTAAGGGAACGATCTATCACGGTCTCTTTGATCTTTCTATTTCGGTTATAGATCCCCTTTCCCTTCATTTGGAAAAAAATATTTTCTGTCTTTCTCTTTGCTATTATTGTCTCATTGCTTTCAGCGCTTTGTCAGTTTTTCTTTTGCTTTTATATCAGTTTTTACTCCCCATTTACTCCACTATTTCCCGCCATTTCTCAATTTTTTTTTATTTTGTAGCCACGTTGCTTTTTTCCATATATCAAGTTTCTTTTTTTTGCTGCTTAGTTAAATGAATTCGCTTGATTCTGTTTTATTACTATTTAAGATTTCAGTGTCGTCGAATCCAGTTAAGGAGACATTCCCTCAAAAATATCAAGCAGATTTACTGCCTTTTCGTCCTTGGTATTTTTGGTGTGAGTTGCATTCCGTTGCATTTTTCAGTAATTCTTCTCTGGTCTGTGTCTGAAAATTTTTCTTTCCCAGTGGCACACCAATGTTTAAACCATTATTCCACCCCTCATCCCACCAACACTATTTTTTTATGTCCTTTTTCAGATTGTTACGTTGTAGCTTATTGTTGTCCAGTTTTCCGTTATATTTACACCAGCTTTCGTGTCATTTTTTTTCACTCAATATTTCCACATATTCAGCTGTCTTGAATTTTTGCACTCAGTTATCAAGGTATATATCTGGTAATCAGTTATATAATGCTTAAAAAGGGCATGTTTTCCACCAGGAAATCATGTCTATTTTACTTAGGTGAATTTCTTATCACGATACTGCGCATATCACGGTGGTTGTCTTATATAGGCTATGTGTATACATTTTATAAATAATACACTATATACAGTATATATATAACATATATATATGTATATATATAATATAGTTATATAAATAATTATAAAAAAAAATACTGAATATCATTGTTCCTGAGTATTAGAAAGATTCTGCCTCATTAATCCTTTCTGCAACTATTGTATTCCATTCCTTTGCGCATATTCCGTCCTCATTTTCCATCGGTGTAAATGTATGATACACCGTATTACTAAGTAATCTTTGCAGATTTGCGGGTTATGACAGAATCATCTGCATATTCTAATTGTCATATTTATATCCTTGTTCTACTCTAAACTTTCTCTTCAATCACCAGCCATTTTTTCAGTGTAAAATATATGAGACGGGCCAACATCCAAGGTGAAATAACATTCCCCCGTAGCACCCCACGATTTCCTGCAAATTTGCTGAGAAGATCCCATCAACAATAACTTTGTGTCTGCTTTGTCCATGGATAATATAAATTTTAGCTTTACACATTTCACGGGAATGCCATCATGTCGCAAGATCTTTCGTAATATTGGTCTGTGGACAATGTCAAATGCCTTCTTATATTCAACACAGCCATCAAACGAGGAACATTATATTCCACACTCTGCTGCACAGTATTTCTTAACACTTGTATATGATCTGTGCAATTCCTGCCCTTTCTAAAACCATCTTGTTGATCTAAGCTTATCTTTTCTTTTCTCCAGCATATTGTTAATAGCATAACGAATATTTTCCTTACAATCAGTGTAAGTGAACGCTTTAATAGTTACCACATTTAGTCAGGTTTCTTTTCTTTCTTGCGTTAGGTAAGACTTCCAGTTCCCAAACATCAGTCTTTGTTTCATCATTCCATATTCTGCAATACAGTCTACTTAGTGTACAAGTTGTTATTTCAGTTTCAGCTACAGCCAGTGATTCTATCATAACCTAGGGTTTTCCATGTTGTCAGTTTCTTAATTACTGATTCCAGTTTAAAAACTTTGAATTCATTCATAAGCATAATCAGGTTTTTTCCATCTTTCGGTACATCAATCACATTATTGACCCATCCGGTTTTACTTAAAGATATTTGTTAGAAAAATTCTGTGGGCTACTCTTACAGCAATGCCATTCCCTGAATACATGGCAATTCAGCATCATTTAAGTTTTCTATTCAGACTTGAGTACTCAGTGCATTCAACTTTATGGTTTTCATCTCCTCCGTCAAATATGTCCACATGTACTTCTTGTATCCCATGTCTCATTCGATATCCAAGGTTTTAACATTTTCTGTACTCCATACTCCAATACTTTTCCAGCAAATTGATGTGCATTCTTGATGTTAATCAGTCCTCGTGAATGTCTGCTTCTCCTCAGATATGGTTTTTTACAATTGTAGATATATTTATATATTCATTTGCGAAAGCCTAATGATGTTGATCCCCACGGAACTATTTTGTATCAAACCTAGATGCTCTGTGACAACGTTTTTGAGGGTTCTTTCAATTTCAGCCATAGTGTGGCATGACAAGTAGGTAATCGTTACTAACCTCTGTTCTTATGTAGCTCATAACATTTTCCAGTTTTTTTCTCTTACTTGATAACTATGTGATGTATTTGGTTTCTACAACTGCCATCTGATGTCAAGTTATATATATATATATATATATATATATATATATATATATATATATATATATATATATATATATATATATATATATATATATATATATAATGTTCTTTTTGTCGGAAAAAGATCACTGCCAATTACCAAATTTATTTGCAGCACAGAAACGAAACTAATGGTTTGCACTTCATTTTTGTTCACAGACTCTCCCAGGACATCGTCACCCATTACATCCTCCATATCTTCATTGTTCTTACCAACGTTTGCATTCATATCAACAATAAAAATTTTTTTTATCTTTTTCGGGTATTTCATCCATAACATTTTGTAGTTATATATAAAATTCATCTTTTATTTCTTTTGGAAAATTAATTCATTTGGGAGTACCACACAATGTTACTCAAATTGCAGTATTTTTATTTAATCTTGTTAATATTAACTTATTGCTCACTGGACTTCTGTCAGTCAGTGTTCAAATCATGCCTACTCATCAACCAATGTCGTCTGGTCTTCCTGATTAGATATTCACCTTAGCCCCGTCCAGGCTCTTTACCCATTCCTTTGGAACTGTGATTCACTAACAGGTTGAATTATTTTCTGTCTGTTCTAATTCCCCAATGTGATTCAGGGTTTGCAAATTCTGATAACCAATTTTTTTATTTAACCGTTGCATCTGTGTACCGGGAGAATCGTAGCATCCTCATGTGCCCATCCATGTATGTGGCAGAACCCATAGAGGATTCAGTGGCTAAATACACTAAAGAATAGCTAGTTCCTTGTAGTGTACAGTTCCTTGTAGAATAAGGCTAGTAACCCTTGCTATTGCATATTGGTTTTGAACTCGGGTCATTCACCAGGCTTCCAGAGTTAAAGCCAAGGAGGATAAGCACCCAGTGTCTTAACCCTGTTCATCATTCCACTGCCAATAATTTCTGGTGCTCCTCCTGAGCATGGCAACAATTTTCGATTGTGGATCTAGCATTTACTCAAAGAGTTGTCAACCTACAAGGCAGCAGGTGTTTGGACCCCATTCCTTCAGTGAACACTGGGCCATGCTAGCCGAGCTGGCAATACCAGGATATGGGCTAGGAGCTATCCCATATCCATATCCAGTTATTTCCAGCTCAGACAGCGAGGCCTAGTGCTCATTGGAGGAATAGGGTCCAAGCACCTGCTGCCTTGTAAGTTGACAACTCTTTGAATAAACGCTAGATCCACAATCGAAAATTGTTGCCATGCTCAGAAGGAGCACCAGAAATTATTGGCAGTGGAATGATGAACAGGGTTAAGGCATTGGAGTGCATAATTTGGTTATCCCAGTAATAATTTCAATTCATTTTGCTACGCAAATATCTGTTGTGTGTTTGTTTTTTGTATTGTTTCCAATGCGTACTTTGGTAATACTTGTAGTGTTGTGTTGCTTTTTAATGAACCATGCTTAATTAAATGAGTAAAGGATTAGATTTTCGTTTTAAGATGCTTATTTTGTTGTTATTTACCTAATATGCCTTGATTGCCGTAGTCCCATGCATTGGTGAAAAGTATTTCTTAATTTCGATGTTACTCTCTTTATAAGCGCCTGCGAATATACCTTGTTACTTGTAAAATATATTCATTCTTTATAAGTCATATGATGTTAAGATTTTATCCTATGGATAAGTGATGTGCAACAGAATATTACAGGTGTAGTTCATTTATCTAAGAGAAAGACAGTGGTGAAATTTTTGGAGACTAATTAGACTTCTGAAACGACGAGTAGTGTAATAGTCAAAGTTGTACAATAATTTTATCCCTCTCTGTTGCAGTTAATAACATAGGCATTATACTTACGTAGTTGAAAGTAAATTGTATTGATCTCGGTTTTAATTTCATAATTGCGTTGTAATTATGAAATATAAGAAATGACTCTTGAGTTGAAGAGATATTTTTTAGACTATAAACTTTCTGAAGCATTATACATTAGTTATTTATATCTAGAACTATTTTTACGAAGTTAACCGTTCCATGTCCAATAGGAGAAAAAAATCATAACCTAATTGGATGAAAGATAGGCTCTTGAATGGAGTTTCACTTGCCCTTTTTTCACTGTCTTTATCCTTCGTCAGGAATTTATTTTTCCGTATGGTGCTTTTAAGTACAGTAAACTATGAATCTCGGTTTAGAAACTTGTAGTTTTCATTCATTCAAGTCATTCAATACTTAGGTTCTTTTGAGGGTCAATGAAAACCATACTGGAGGGTGTTCATAAGGGACGGACACGTAATCAATACTTTCAACATCTTCAAGTGCCTGCAGTTGCCAAGAGGTGCTTCCAAAACCCTTGCTTTTGAGATTTTGGTTCCCCCTTCTTTATAATCCTCTTTTCAGCATTTTCTGAATTCTCCGTGTTACCTGTGTCGGGAGATATTTGTCATTGGCATCAACGACGTTCCAATACTATATATATATATATATATATATATATATATATATATATATAATATATTATTATATATATATATATATATTTTATATATATATATATATATATATATATATATATATATATATATAAATTTTTATATATATATATATATATATATATATATATATATATATATATATATATAAATATTTTATATATATATATATATATATATATATATATATATATATATATAATATTTTATATATATATATATATATATATATATATATATATATATATATATACATATACAGTATTTGTATGAAAGGAATATGTCTAACAAGGAGCGGCTCCGCAGAAAAAAAACCATCACAGCAATCAGGGCTTCATTCATACTTAATTCATGAAATATGGATGAACTTATGGTACCGAAAAATTTTACTACAACAGTTGCTGCAGATAACTGCAAAGAAGGGTCATCAGGTGTGTGTTGAACCCCCATTCACACTTTCTGCCATTTACCTCTAGCCTCTATTGCCTTTGCACTTCCTGGACATTGATACCCATACTTTCTAATACCTCTTTTTTACTTATTCAACACTTTTAAGGTCGTCCTCCTCAAGTTCTGAATACTTCCAGATTATTTATATTTTTTCACCAGCATGTTCTCTTCCATTCTTGCCACATGACCAAACCATCGCTAAACACCTACTGATCTTTTCTCTTAGGTCCACTTATGATAAGTACAGCTCTTTGTCTATACCTTCAAACTAGAATCATTGTTTCATGAAAAACACTGTTTCCTATTAGTCCTTCTGTCATTTCTTTTAGACGGTTGTCCTGTCAAATCTAGATGACTACCCATTTTTCATCTTCTGAATTGTATTCTTTATGCCCATAACAGATGCTTCCACATGCATTTAAAACTTACATTAACACTTAAATACACTTTTACATCCTCAGCAGACACTTCCTCAAGCATTCTCTTTCTTGAGTCCAGCCCTGCGTGTCTGTCTTCCACATTCAAAAAATCTTCACGATACTCACTCCATCGATCCAGCACCGCATTCACTTGAGACAGCATCTTTCATTTGCATCTTTTATTCTGAAATCCATTTGCTCATTACCTTTTCTCTCTGCATTTTTTGACTGTAGAACTACTTATTAAAGTTTTTACTAATCGTTTCCACATTATTGTTTTCACTTGCCTTCGTTTTCCTTTTAATTTGATTCTTCACTCTCCTTTCGATCCTCATGTGTTTGTGTACATGATCTTTTCTGTGATGCGGATGAACAGCAAATTATTCCCTCCCCCCTTTTTCGTTTCTTCAGTAAATCTCTCATTTTTTTCATCACACACGGCTTGCTGGTTTTGGTCCTTCTTCTTACCGCCTACGCCCATAAACCGCCTTGCTGTGTATATGATCCTGTGATATATATATATGTACATATACATATATATATGTGTGTGCGTGTATACATACATAGTTTGCTTGGTTACATTTCTTTTTATTCATGTTACTTTTTTGCGTCAGGGTTAGTCCATTTACTAAAGGAATGTTGAAAACATTCAGAAAGATCACACGGCTAATGCTGAGAAATTTATGAGGTTGGTCGCTCTTGTAACTTATTGAAAACAAACGTCTTGCGAATGTAACTGCAGCTGAGAGAGATCGGGGGAACCTTGTCTAAGTATGGAAGAACCAAGTATGAGTGTATGAGTGGGTCCTGGCAAGAACTTAGAGCAAGTCGCTTATTTATGCAGTTGGAGCGATCTTTTCCAGGGCCAACTCACATGAGCTGGAGCTGCCAATTGATTTGTTCTTATCTTCTTTACAAACATATCTTAAGTCCTTCCTGTTCTAAATCTACTTGTGCTTCTCTTTGTCACCGTTTCCTTTGTTTACTTCCCTCTCGCACGTTCTTATTATTTTTTTATTTTCTTCGTGGTGCACGTGGTATGTAGTGGTTTGTAAATTTCTAATCTCTCTCTCTCTCTCTCTCTCTCTCTCTCCTCTCTCCTCTCTAAATGTGTTTTCTCTCTCTCTCTCATGTTTTCTCTCTTTCACTCTCTCTCTCTCTCTTTAAATGTGTTTCTCTTTTCACTTACCTCCAGAATTACGCCCCTGTAGGCTATATTTGGTGTATATATTTTACGGACTTTTTGTTTGTTATAGGCATGGTTTGCTTATACCACTGGTATTGCCTGTTAATACTTAATGCATGGTTTCTTAATACTTTTGCATTTAAATACCTTTTCCTTAAACTCTCTCTCTCTCTCTCTCTCTCTCTCTCTCTCTCTCTCTCTCTCTCTCGGCGACGCCATATAATTGTAAGTCATTCATTCATTTTTCCTCTCTTGGGAAGAGACCGCACCGTTTATCTAATACTTCTTGGCTGACAGCTCTCGTCCCCCTCATCGCTATTTCCCTCCCCCGTCATCAAGTCCACCTCTAGTGGCGAGGGTCTGAAATTACCTCTTAGTCGGGTGTACAAGTTGAAGTACAATTAATTACATTGAGGCATAGCTGGGTGTTATGGGGAGGTTCCGCTTAATGAAAGAAAAACAGGGTCGAGTAGATTACATTAACTACCTCACTTGGCTGATGCAAGGTGGCGATAGGTGGTCAGAGGTGGTGGGAGGTGGGTTTGGTGGAGGAAGAAGGAGGGATTGCTCTGCCGACGTATCTTCCTTTTCTCTCTTTTTGTACTTCCTCCTCTTTAACTTTTTCCAATTTTTTCCTATCGCCAGAATGCCCTTTGATGATTGTTTTTACCCCTTTGGCAGTTGCAACTGAATTATGGTTTTGTTTGAAGTGAAGACTACATGGAACACCTACTTTTAGTAGATGGAGGATAGCTATGAATAAAGTTCAGTGAAGTATTTAGAAATTATAATCGAGGAGAGATTTCCTTGAAGTAAGAGATGTATGCAAAAGGATGATAAAACATTTGGAAGTGATGAAATAAACTGTCGATTGCCGCAGTCGTATTTGGAAGTGATGAAATAAGCTGTCGATTGCCGCAATCAGTATCTTGTTTCTTTTGTAGCTATTCTTAAATTTAGTTTTATTATACATTTGCCTATTTCTAAAGTATATTTGTGTAATATTTTACTTTTGCTATTAACTTTTTTTTCTTAGTAGTGGACCGATTGTCTTATTTGCATCAAGTTATAGATATGAAATATTTGTTATTGTGTGATTATCTCTTCATTTTTATCTCATCGTATACGAAAAATTTGAGATTGGACTGTGACGAGTATGTTGGCAGAGAGCAGGAAGGCTATGCATATCTAACTTGAAAATGTGCACACAAGCGAAAGGGGCGCATGTATTATCGGAAAGAGAGGTGAGAAATGAGGTTGAAAAGGAACAGTGAAACGATCAGGTCATAACAGAGGCAGCAAGGTGTTGATAAGGAGAGAATTCTTGAAGAGCAGGAGAGAATGAGAATGATACCATTAGGGGAAAAAAAAGGATAGATTAGTATGTGGAAACGATAATTAAGATTAGAGGGGAGGGAATTTATTCCCACGAGTGTAAATGAGAAAGGGAAATAGCTTGAGCAAGAACAGATGGGATGAGAAAGGGCCAGGGTTATTAGTCAGAGGGTTAGAGGAGCAGAGTGTAAGTAATGTAGATTGTGAGGGATGAATAAGCCTCTTTTTTTCAGTGTAACGAGAGCATGCTATTCATAATTGAAATCACCTGAAGCCTACGCTTTCTCTTTTATGATATTGTACGTCACGCACACACATGTGTAGACCTTGAACTGTTCGAGAGATATCGCCTATCGCAACAGACTTTATTGACAGTGCTTCAGCCCTATCGATTGGTAACTAGATAAAGAGATGAGTATAGCGTTAGTCAGACCGTATCAGTGAGGATTTTTTCCATAATTTTATATAATGCTGCCAGAATGGTTTGTTGTGCCGAATACACAACAGAACAAGAAATGGAAAGATACATTTCCCAGTACCAAAACTTTATTGCAGTGTTTATCAGGGCATCAGTTTCATTTTTACAAAACAAAAGATCTTGAGGGATTATACAGATCCAAGGTATCAACGAAATGAAGTAATAATTCTGGTTTTTGTATGCTTTATGCGTGTTCTAAATAAGGGTCATCACGAAATTTTCGTTATGTTACCAGTCGGTACTTGACGTGAAAAAGACCTTTGTTTACTGTTTATCGCTTTCTGGTCTGTTCTGTAGTGGGCATTTTCTTTTCATTTTCATCTGTGATAATTCATTGTTTATATAATTATATAAGTATATATATATATATATATATATATATATATATATATATATATATATATATATATATATATATATATATATATATATGTGTGTGTGTGTGTGTGTGTGTGTGTGTGTGTGATTTTCCTGGTATACCCTGATGATAGTACTAGGTAAGTTATTTTATTTCATTGTCTTTCAATTGCACGACCCTACAGCTTCATCAGGGTTTTGTGGAACAGTGAACAAAATTAAGGAACATGAGAGTTTCTTATACTCGTCTCAGTGACATGGTGATTTGGCAGATATACTACAGTAAATCTGTCAGAGTGCATTGGATAACCCTAATTTCCAGGCAGGAGAGACATTTGTGTAAATACCACGTTCCCCTAATTTTGTTCTTTGCGTCACGAACGGCTGCTTAAGGTTAATTTTGTTTATTACAAGATAAGGCTATATTCATTTATAATTGATTTTATTTTTTATTTTACTGAAATATCCGCAGCAAATACATTTTTTATGTTTTACATTATTCCACGAGGAAAGTAGTTTGCTTAGAAAACTGAAAAAGAATTAAGTCACAACACTCCAGTCCAATGCTGCCATGAACTTACAGATACATGTATGGCATTTGAATGTATTTGGATATGGTGCAGAAGAGAAGATATATTTAATTGCTGGCATACCAAGAGACAAAGGTGGATATTTTAGCATTTCGTGAGACATTATTGAAAAGACAACGTGTGGAGGAATAGGAAGGACAAAATTTAATGATTGGTACCTGAAAGGTGTAGATCAAGGGCAGGGGTAGTGCTTGTATATTCAGGATTATATAGGATTATATGGGTAAAGTTGTGATAGTGTGTATGGGCAGGGATTGATGAGAATGAGAGTGACTGAGTTTTGCGTGGATACTGAGTTTGTGCCTGGCTGGGTTTGATAAATCTGAAAGGGTTGTCTTGCTGGGCGATTTAAATTCAAAGGTAGGCAAATGAGAATGATGATCCTTAAGGAAACGTGGCTGGAAAGGGGTTTGATTGTTGGAAATACATGGGTTACAAAGAAGAATATTCATGAATATATTTGGGATGCTAGTAGGAAGGTAGATGAAATAGCAGCTTGATAGATGTAATGGACTGTAAAGGAGTGACTGGTGACCCATCTTTTAATTTTTTGTTCAAGTGGAAGTTTATTTAGACAGAATATTGGGTTGACGGGAAAAGACTGAAATTATGGCTGTCATGGAAACAATGGCATTGGTGTATTTTAACAGAGATCTTTCACATTCACAATTGATCCCTGATCCCCTTCACCTGCCGAGAGCAACCAGATTCGCTGAAGAGTACCACCAATATGCCTTAAATGGGCCTCGCTGTCGAACTGATCAGTTCCAGAGGTCCTTTATTCCTTACATCGTTGGACTGTGGAACAGCCTCCCTGAGAATGTCGTGCAATTGGAACTTCAGAAGTTCAAGCGAAGATGCTATGCGTTACTACCCTAATACTATTTTCCTTGAATTTTAATAAATTTTTATCTATTTAATAAGTTATTAATTTATTTTTTCTTTTTTAGTAAATGAGATCTCTTCTGTTTGTATTTCCCTGTACGTCCTCTTACTTCTTCCTAATGAACACCATATTCTTTGGATGCTTGAATTGCAAGTCAGTGGCCCCTTGGGGCTTGTTCCATAAGAATAGGTTTCATCTTCTGAATAATAATAATAATAATAATAATAATAATAATAATAATAATAATAATAATAATAATAATTAGAAAGAACGTAATAGTAGAAAATTAATGAAAACTGAGCTAAAAAACTTTAATTTGAGACACGAAGGTGTAAGGTTATTTGCCGAGCATGTAAAATTCCAGGAAGGAGTCATAGACCCAACAAGGAATGTATGCTGGTATAGTAAGGAAGAGGCATGAGTAAAATAGAGTTATGGTGAAGGAAAAGCATAATTTATTTGAGGTGCAATGGCAAACTATAAGGGAAGATTGAGTATAGGAATGCAAGAGCTTTGGTAGGTAGTCAAGAGAAAACAAAAGCAAAGTATTAAAAATAAGGGGAGATAATATTATAGTAGGAATGTAGGTGGCATAAGTTGTTTTGCAATAGTGTAAATGCAGCGAGAAGAGTAAAGAGCAGATGAATTACAGGATTATAGGTGCAAATGAAGAGATGCTGTCTGAAGCTATTGCACTCCTTCAAAATACTTAAAAATATTCGATAGAGTATTTTGAAGACTTGTTGAATGTGGAATACAGACGAAAGATAGAGCTAAATGTCTCAAGACTTAAAAGCATCCTTATTTGTTTGAGGATGTTTGTGGGTGGGACTGATGAGAATTTGTGGAAGGCAATGAAAAGGCTGAAGAAGAAGATACCAAGTAGCTGATGGGGGTAGGATGGTGGGATATGGTGAGACATTGTGATTGATCCAAAGGATTGGGCGAGAGGAGTTATTTGCCTATTGTAAATGTAAAAGATGATTGTAAAAGTTATAGAGACATCACATAAATTGATACTCTGTGGAATGTGAATTGTAGGAATTTTCTCAAGAAAGTACGAAATATGACAGGAGATGTGAAAACAGAGCTATATTATAGTTATTTTGAAACAGCTGAAAAGAAGGGAAGCAAATTTTTTTTTTCAGTACACCGACAGAAGTAAAGCTTGTAAAAGAAATGATAGAGGGTTGATGAGGATGCGGAAGGTACTTTAGAAACATATATTTTTTTGTGGTGTGATAAAAAGCTGTAAACTAGATTGGTGTTTGTGTCCATAGCTGTTGCTTTATTTGTGTGATGGGCTTACCAGAGAAGTGAAAGAAAAAAAAGGCACGTAGATAAAGTTTTGGGATAGAACGTCGGGGGGTGTTTGCCGATGGTACTGCGTTAAATGGTAAGTGAATGGTATCAAGAATAATGTTATGAAGGTAAATGGAAGCTTTGTACAGGCATTTGTGAGGAAATTTAATGGAGAATCACAGGTTAAGAGAAAAAGTAAAGAGCAGAATAGGTGCATCAAGGAAGCTAGAATGAGCTGTTTAAAAGGTTTGGGAAAGAAAAGTACGTTTGGGCCAAGGTTGGTTTGTATGAAAAGATTTTTGAGTCAATTCAGCTTTGTGAATGATGATTGTGAACAAAGGAAAGACTTAGGAGAAAAGAAAAGATAGGACGAAGTTTAGTAAATTTGAAAAGATTGAAGTCACTGTTTTCAAGTAGGTTGGGTTCAAAGAATATATGTTAATGATATATAGGAGGAAATTTTCTTTTGTCATTGCTAACAGACTGCACATACTTTTTGACATTACCTATTTTGCAGTGCTTTGCCTCAGTCTCATGCTTTAGGTTTAGCTGTCGTTATATTTTTATGGGTGGGATCAGCTCATACTTATGAAACTTATTGTTAAATTATAAGAGAATAAAATTCTCATATAATTTTTCATTTAACTCTCTAGAGGAGCTGATGTTTGTCAGATTTTTTTTCTTCAAATTCCATGTGTAACAAACAATAAAGAGCTGTGGAACAGTATTGTAATAACTCTTGCATTGTAAGCGCTCTGGACAGACTGGGAAAATTTGAATTGTCATCATGATTTGTTTTATTTAATTTATACAGAAAAGAAAAAACAAAATCGGAATAAAAATTCTGCCCTTAGTTTCTACCCACATCATCAGAAATAACGGTGAAGAGCTTTACTGAGCATTGCATGAAATAAATAGCAATAAAGTAGATATGATTGGAAAAATACTTATTTCTTTATTGTTTTATTTTGCTGACAGATTTTATTACTGCCATATATATATATATATATATATATATATATATATATATATATATATATATATATATATATATATATATATATATATATATATATATATATATATATATATATATTTTTTTTTTTTTTGCAAACTTCCAGTCATCATTTTGACCTTTTACTATTTGTTTTTAAACATAATAAGGTAAAGTATAGCTGTTCCACTTCAAAGTAACATCAGCCAGCAGGCATACTAACTTTACAAAGATCTGATAAAGAAAATTATCCCTGAGGAAAACTCTGTAAAGAATAATAGGTCTGTATTTTTCGTAAATATTGATTTACAGTCAAGTATATAAATAATTTTTGGCTCACGTCAAATTGTCATGTTACGAGACAAGTTCTAGAGAAATCTCGTTTAAAGCAAACTGAGTCAGGAAGAGCTTGGTGTACTGTGGTTTTTCACGCAGAAAATAGCTAGATACATGTAGAGTTTTGTACAGAGAGATTGTGTTCGGTTATTTAATGATACAGTTTGTAGGCTGCTTGTCATTCAAGAAGACCCAGCTCAGATAACGTAGAAGTATGAATATTTTGCAGTTTTCTGTTTAAAAGCGACGAGAGATTCTTGCGATGGAAAAATAAGTGTATGCAGATAACTGTGCGTTTACAAAGCATATACTTTTAAAGATTTAGGGAATATCCATTGAATCTCCTCTGATTATAATGAAAATGCTAAGATTATTCTTGACATTATTCATATTTTCACATTAATGATATTTCCCAGTGGTAGCTATATCTTTAAATTAATAAATTCAAATCATAACCTTTTTCTGTTTTCAAGTCTTCTCTATCATCTCCAAGATTCAAATGACCTAAAAACTTCCAACACGTATTGCAGTGAGGACGGAAAAAAGGGAAAAAAGAGAAACGAACGAAATGAATTCCTGTGTGGTCACACATCTATGGTCAGCAAATTCAGTTTCGAGACAAGTTCCAACACATAGGGGAGGGGTTGGGGCAAAGGTCAAAAGTTCTTAATGGAAAATTCCCCTCGACCCTTCCTGGAATGGACGACCCAACTAGTGAAAATATATATGTTGATCAGAAGCGATCCCCATAACACAGGTAATGACACAAGAGGAGGTGGTCGTCGGGAGAGGGAAAGTACTCTCTCTCTCTCTCTCTCTCTCTCTCTCTCTCTCTCTCTCTCTCTCTCTCTCTCTCTCTCTCCTTCTAATATAAAAGGGGAAGAGCATGAAAGTAACTCTTGGCTTTTGATCCATACGAAATTAGCTTTGCAATGCTCTTAGTGATATGCAGCGTTTATAGAGACGACAATCAAGGAGGAAAGGATGATTAAAAGGCGATGTTAAAATAATAAAACGAAAAAATTATCTGCAGCGGACAATGAATTCAGATTGCATCCGTAATATTAAAGGGTAGTTTATTGTGACTGTTTCAATGACGTTTAATAACAGCGCATTATTTCTCTGTGTTATATCAGGGGAATCTGACATATTCTGATTGACACCCGTATTTGAGATTGGAGCACAGCGTTTATATGAAGTATTACATAGTTCATTAATTTTTTTAATGTACAGAAATGAGTGAGGATACCCTGTTTTTCTTTTCGTCTTTAAATCTCAAGCGAGTTTTCAATCGTCTGGTTTTCTCGAACGTCACAAGAATTAATTTATTAGTTTAGAGAGAGAGGTAGTTGTCGCTGTTTTTGCTATTTAGTAACGGTTAGTATACAGTGTTCATTCTTATGAGAATAATGGAACTTGACCCAGTTAGTAGATTACTGATTTCTTTGTTTTCAACCGTAATTGCTGTCTGGCGATGATGTCTACGACAACGAATTTTCAGGCAGTTTTGGAAGACAAAAGGTTTGCCATACTTCATGAAAATTGCGTGACTAGAAAGATTCGGTTGAATTTTTAGCTGTCTTGCTATAAATCTGGTGAAATCCTCATATTTCCTCTACGAGTTCACGCTCATTTGATACATTCTTTGCAACTTTGTGTGGAATGTGATTTACTAGCGATTCCAAGTAAAGAGAAGGATAACTGTTTGCCAGTATGATGAAAATTCATGATAACTGGTATGGTAACGGCAGAAGACCCACGTGTTTTCTTCTTTAAAAATGATAAAGTTCGGGTGAATTGCCTTTTGGCCTTATCATACTAAGAGCAACACTTTTTTTTTTGTAGATGGGGTTTTACGAAATCCCTAAAGAACAGTATTCCCCAAATGACTTTTTTCAACAGCTTCATATTGTAAGTAAAACTAAATTTCTCTGGAGACACAAAATTGCGAACGTTTCCGCAACAGGAATTGTACTTGCATTAGGTTTTCTTTTTGTTCTGTATTTAATACAGAATCTCGGAATGGCTTGCCAATCACCAAAAAGGTGTATCATCACTTTCAGTCGTTCAAGCTAAGGATCAAAGACTCGGGAGTACTTGCTTTTCCTTCCTCTTATTGACCGAGAAACTTATGGATGGCAGTTATGCATTACTTTCGAAGTAAATAATCAGATATTTGTTTTAATTAGGAAAGGTATCGCGTTTACCATAGTCCAGTGCCAGGCGGAAGGTCTTTTAATTTTTCAATGACGTCTGATGAATTCCAGCTTTGTAAATCGAGTATGCTTATATTTACAGAAATTAAATGTGTGTATATATATATATATATATATATATATATATATATATATATATATATATATATATATATATATATATATATATATATGTTTGACTCATATCAGGACCTGAACCCTGGTCTTTCAAGTGGGAGTCCAGGGCATTAGCAGTTCATTCGCACGGGTCAAAAAGAAGGAGGAGTCTAAGTACTACGTGCCTGAGGTTTTTCCTTTGCAGGCGCCTAGCGCCTAACATGCCAGTGTATTTTTACCCAACTTCCCGACCTAGCAACAAGTAAATTACTAGCATTTCATTCAGAATACCCCTTCACCGTGAGATATGGTGGGACTCAACATACAGGAACGTGTTTCACAGAAATAAATTTCTGACTCACGTCAGGGACCGAACCCCGGTCTTTCAGGCGAGAGTCCAGGCCGTTGGCAATTCATTCGCATAGGTCATAAATGAAGTTGGAACCTAAGTACTCCGTACCTGAAGTTTTTCCCGGGCTGGCACCCAGCTCCTAACATACCAGCGAATGAATGCGTGGATGAATTGTTAGCAACCTGGAATCTCACTTGACAGACAGGGGTTTGGTCCCGATGTGAGTCAGAAATTTATTTCTGTGAAACACGTTCCCATTTTGTGTTCATTTCCGTCATATGCTGTTTATGGACATTGAGTGCCTCGTATGTAGACATCAGTACCACCAGGTTCAGTGTGTACAGAGAACAGTAACCATCATGAGGCTATAAATTCATAGGATAATCGAACAGCTATTATGAATATTCCAGCCCAGGTTAATGGATCAAGAGAGAGAATAGGAAGAGTCTTGTAAAACCCACCAGTGAGAACTAAAGGAATTAGGGGAAAATGGGGTAGAAAGAGCACTACAAGCGTTAAAATTACTTAACTTGGTAAACAGCTTTTCATAGTAAACATGGGAGAGGATTCCCTGATAAGTGGTGATAAAGCTGTTTTTATTAAAATGGGACCTTTTTTTCCCTCAGTTCAATGGGTTAATGGCTACAATAATACTCATTAGACAAAACAAAAAGTTTAGGGTGCTCTTAAAAGTATCGAAAGCAGTAATAGGGATAGGATCAGTGTTTGAGAAAATTTTTAGTGAAGCCTTGTGAAGGCCAAACAACGAAAGCAACCTAAATACAAAATTAGTATTCCCAAGAAGAGAATTTCCACATGTAAACAAAGCAACTTGATTTTTCAACAAATATGACCATTCAAGGCAAATTTGCATTATTCTGAACACCCTAATGATGTTACAATGCCGAGGTTTTTTTAAAAGTTCCAGGAAACAAAAACGAGCACTGAATGTAAGTTTTGACAGAGAAATAGAGAGAAACGTTGTCTCTTAGGAATATTCCCTGTTTTTCACGAGAACATATTATGTAACATTAATATTTATTCTGTTGACAAGGAAATATGTTTCCAGACAACGTAAAGGTATGGGTGAATGATTATTAGGATTCCAAATAGAAGTAAGGTAAAGATCTGATTTATGCACAGTATGTTAATAGGCACTGGCTAAATGTTATTGTGTCCTTTAGGGAATTACGATTTTGGTCGCACCACTGCTACCACTGAAGTTAATTTCTAATACTTTGGCTAAAGTTGAGTGGAACCATTATACCTGCAAACTTCAAATTTTGCCACAAGCTTACCACCTTGAAGTCTCGGAGCCTTTTTGGATGTAATTTTTAGGAACGGGGATAAGTACAAATATTTTGGAGAAATCCAGCAAACCTTTCCAGACAGTGATACCCTTTTGTCATATATAAGACGGTCAGGAATGTATTATCGCCAGAACAAACTTTGTTGTTAAGCATATCGAGGCAAGGGTAGGTTTATGTCTAATGGTAATCATGACCTTGTACTTCGTAGTTTATGGATAAAATATAGATTATGTCATGATTAAGTGCTCAGTTGCTCTGGTGCCGTTTCCTGAGACATAAGCACCATTTTGGTGGGTCGCAGGGTCTAGAATCTAGAGCATTCTTGCATTGGATGTGTTAGTGTTCCTTTGGTGAGAATTTTAAATTAAACTGAATCCTTGAATCATCACCATTCTGCCTCTTGAGACATGGAAGTGAAAGCAGAGAACTCCGTCTTGCTGCAGTTGCTTTCAAACGTCATTCCTATCACATGGTTTAAGAAATGTAATGGTGATTAGCTACAGAAGGTACGTGGATAAGGAAGTGGATATATGACATATTCTATATTTCCATTTACAACTGTCCATGCGCAAGTATATTTCATGATTATGCTGATCATAAAGAAAGAATTATTCAGTCACTAATATTCACTAACGGACAGAAGAGCAGTAAATTGACTTTAATCGCTCGTTTCAGTAAGTGTCAGTGTAAGGGTAAGGAAACATCCCACATACTCTATGTATAAGATGGAAATTGTGAATGAATGATCGAAAAGTAAGGGTGTCAGAATTTGGTACAACTTTATAAAATACATTTGTAGTTGAAGATTAAATTCCAGAACGGTGAGTGTGTAAGTTACGAATGAAGTTTTCATGTAATAATATTATCAGGTATTATTCGGCATTTATAACAATTGTAGTAATATAGCAGATATTTATGAGGAAGCATTCAAGAGAAAAAATATCTAAAGAATTCACTGCAGATTTTTTTTTTTTTTTGTAATTCATTGATAAGTTAAAATGAATTTTTCCTATCCATTCTTTTATGGATATTATTTTGTTTATGTACGCATTCGCATATATATCCTATATCATATTATCTTAATCTGATGGAATTTTATTGCATTTACCATTTTATTTAATTTATTTACAGTTAATTGAAACACTCATAATCTCTTTTTTATAGATATTACTACGTTTATTTGTATGCATGTACGTACATACCAGTATATATTGTATATACCAATATATATTATATTATATTGTTCTTAGACTAATGGAATTTATTTTTCTTTTTATTATTTTTGGGTGGGCTGAGACCGATTGACAACTCCCATTTTTGCTTCTATCACTGCGGCCGATATTTTGTGGTGTACAATAGTGGCTCGACCGACGTGATCTGAATTTCAGTATTGGTCCCTTATTGTTCGTCAAAGGCATCACTCAGTCAACTATCAATCACTGTAGGCCGCAGTTAAATGGACAAACTGAGGCTCGCCATTGCTACAACAATGAATTTCAAAAAAGGGGGCGGGGTTTGCTTCTAGCCTCTTTGCTGGTTATGGTAATGACTTATTACGTATGATTTAAAGCTTGGACGACTGGTGTACAGCGAACGGGATTATATCTGATCATTATTGTTAATGCTCAGAATGTTCACACTGCATGATGACACTGGGTAGCCTAATATAGTCCTAAACAACTTCCCTAGAATAGTGACTGTATGGGAAAAAGTAGAATATATCGAATGAGAAGAGATCCTCGTAATGTAAGTGTAAGAACATATCTAAATAAAGAATTTAGCAAATTATATAAATGACCGGCATCTGATAAGTCAGGAAAGACAAATACTGTAATTTCAAATACATTCAGTTTGTATGTATATTAAAACAATTTAAATCACTAGTAAGTTTCCATATTTTTTTTCCTTAATGGAGAAAAGACAGGGCTGTGACACATTCCGTAGTTTTATTCACTCATTTTCAAACTAAAATTTGTGCAGAGGCTTTTTCGGAGCCTAACATATCTGTTTTTTATGACTAAATATCCGCAGCCGATATAATTGAACCTAACGATTAGGCTGATGCTTATGGTGCTCACTACCCGCTAGAGATTACAATTCAAATGCATCAGTCAATCAGATAGAAACATTAATTATGTCAGCTGCAGATATTTACCGTGAGCTCCAAGAAATAGACTAATTATGGCCTCTTTGGTTCTTTCTCTTTTATTTTTATGTAAAAGAAATACGCCATTCGTGAGTGTGATGTGACTCTCAGTGACTCTCTCTCTCTCTCTCTCTCTCTCTCTCTCTCTCTCTCTCTCTCTCTCTCATGCAAAAGGAAACCAGGTCTCCACGCTAAAGGACAGGACATCGGTAAATTCTGCCTACGGGCGCATTTTTTGTCATCCTTTTCTAACATTTATATTATTTTTACGCCACTAAATTATCACTGGCCAAAGGTTAACTGAATTATCACAGATCAAAGGTATTGAATTCTTTAAAGGCCTTATGCGTATATGTGTTAGGCCAGTCTGCTGAAACTGATAGTTGTTGAATGGCACGTTTGCTTTTCATAAGACATCTGCATCGAAAACTTAGTGACAGTTTATTCCTATCTCTATTGTGCTGAGGTCACTTGACCCTGTGCTTTGAGTGGCAGAATATGTAGGAGAACACCTTAGTAAGATTATGTGTTTTGTTGATATCTTCTGCTGTCCCAGATAAGACAGCCATACTTGTTTATAATTTTTTTTGCACTTTCGCCTTCCGTTAAGATTGAGCGTTTGTTGATGGCTTGGTGAGAAATTGGATGTGGTATGCAAATTGCACTTCTAGATCTAGAAGTGACTTGAGCATATCTCTTTAACCATACAGTTAGAATGCTTTTTATTTGTTGTGCTTTGAAACTGAATCATCCTGAAAGCGATATTGACTTTAATTCCAAAATGGTCCGCCTTTCTAGATCTTATAATTTTGTAAGAAATCCTGGGGATCTTATCTGTTGTCCCTTTTCATCCACGAAAGCCGGTAACTGTGGGATGCAACCTGTTTTTATACCAGTCATCTGGATTTTGCTAGACTGCAAAAATAAACAAATTTTATCATCAATAAATGTTGGCACTCTCCTGGTGGAAGTTTCATTACCAGAGGCAAATGTTAAAATGCCGTCATCAAAATCTCCACCTAGAGACAATGTAGTGTGTGCCTCACGTGAAATTGAATATTTTCAATGAAACTATAAGGTCAGAATAACTATTAAAGTGATTTAAAAGAAAAGATTCCCGTTATTATGGTATAGATAAGGATTTGCAAACGTGAAATAAATGGAGAAAATACAAGGAGCCGCCTAACTTTTCGAAAATTTCCAGTTACCAAATATAAACCGTGCAGCTTGGTTAAAACTAAAAGGACAATAATTTGTGTTATCTTGTTGAATCTTTCACTTATGGAGTCAGTGACATGTAGAAATACTTGCCAAAGAAAAATTAAGCAGTCATGTGTCAGTTAGGTATAGTTGTAACCAGTTTACTTTTAAAAAGGCAGCATAGGCATTCATCTTTAAAGAAACACCCAAGTAACCAAAAGTTCTTTCCTGGCTTGATAAAGAAACACCCAAGTAACCAAAAGTTCTTTCCTGGCTTGATTGAGAGGGTCATTTTAATTTTTTCATCATCTCAAGAAAAATAAAACTCATCCTCACCACACCTTGTCTCTCTGTTTAGAGATAGATCTTTGTGCAAATAGGAAGCCTTTCATGTATATAGGTTGACACTAAATGCTGTAAAAGATGAAAGAATAACACCGCAAGTGCCTCTGGGTAGAGAAAAACTCCCAAGTATTAAGGGCCCTTATTTTGTAGGCTTCTGATGTTCATGAAATTTTCGTCCATCCAATGGAATTACCAGCGGCTTAGTGGTAAACTTAAGGAGCTTAGGTTATAATTTCCAACATTCTCCGGCTGCAAGAAATTATGCATGGCAACATTCAAATAGTTTTTGCTTGAATCATTATGCTTCTTATCACACAGCATCGGAACCAATACTGGGATCGTGGTAGGGGAAGCAATAATCTTGGTCCCTCCTTGTATCCTACTTGTATTCCCTTGCGCTTGCTTACGCTCTAATTAGCAGACAGTGGTAGCACGAATCTTTCTTGAAAGAACATGCACAACTTCTTTTGTATTTCTTCCAGCTGGCAAGGCGGTCTTTAAAGAGGACTGCTTTTTACATCTTGTCAGTTACTAGCCCAATTTTAATTTTCGGTGAAGTAAATGTTTGTAAATCTGAGGCGATTCAGTTAGTAATACCAACGAGGAAATAATCTTTCCTTAATATCTGAAAAATATATAAGTATGAATTTTAAATACAGAATGATCAGTACATTTCCATGCCGGGATAGATAAGCTGTCAGGTCTTGATATTATATGAACATTACCCATATGCCACCAATCCTTATTTATATAAAACCAACCTTTGCTCTCCAGAGCTACAGAGAGATATGTATGCCAACTGATATAGCATAATGAGAGCAACAATAACGATATATAGAAGACACGAGTGCTTTTATAAAATAGAATATAGCAAAACAAGAACTCATTTTAGATTGATAACTAAACGAATGCATAATGGGTGTTAAACAGTATTTTCTTCACTCTTCAGACGCCTTACCAGTGAGAAAAGTGGAATACCTGTCGGTATTAATATCCTTTTGAACCCGGGTACTGAGAATTGTAAGCGAGAAAAATGGTGACCCCACATATTGTCAGATTGGCAGCATTATTAAGTATATCAGCATGATTTCGCACCACACAGGGAAAATCATGCAGAATTCCTTTTTCCATGAAAGAGTTTGAATCAGCCTTGGCAAATGCTAAAGAATCTAGGAATTTACTAAAGGTTTGAAGCCTTTGCAGGATAGCAGCTTCACATTTGTGTCTGATTTGACCTGCCGCTCTGTAGTGCACTTAGTGTTACTCTTTTCATCGGCAGTAAAGGGCATTGCAAAGGATAGTAGTTAAAGAAATATAAAGTATTTGTTGATGATTTATAATATTATTTTCACTTTACGCTGGAGATGAGAGAGAGATTATTTTACAGAGAGTTTGGAAATTGCCTTATGCTTGAACCAGTCAAAAGCCAAGAAAATGTTAAGGAGAACAGCTAACAGTTTCTTCGTGTTCGGGAAGAAATTGGCTTCTTGTTCTGTAGAATGTGTCTTGAGAGGATACGTAGATGGCGTCCTTCGTTGTTCATAAATAAGAAAGAAAGGCGGCAGAGACATGGTGGTCAGAGTACCTTTTTTAAATAATCATCATGAATTACCAAATATTTTTATCAAGGCTCATATCAGTTTTGCTTATGAAATAACTGGTTCTTTGAGAAACGGGGAATCCTGTTATAGACAGTTTTTTTTTATTATAATTGTATTGCAAGAAGCATTAATATTTAGAGTATTATGGAACAAAATTTTTAGGAAATATGATATGAACTCTCAGACAAGAAACTTCACCATTGTTCATAAAGGTTTTCTAAGCTGTAAGTCATTATTATTTCTTTGCTGGGGTTTATTCATTTTGCCTTTAATCCCAGAAAGTTCAGTATTTAAAGCTTCTGAGTTGCTTTCTACGGTAGAACCTCTTTTGTGGAAGCTTGACTTACCTGTTAAAAGTAGCCCAATTAGAATTATCTTGAGGCGATTTTGTTATAAAATATGAACTAAATTTGTGAAACGCTGGGCTAGGATATGTAGTGATCCTTAAATGATGGGAATCTTAGTGTCTGTATTAATTTAGAACTTGGTTATGTGATGCCATTGTTTGCCAGTGAGTTTTTAAGAATCATATAACTGTTATTGTATCAATCAGCTGGAGAATTTATTCTGTCAATTTCTTATTAGAGCCTATACAAAAAATGTCGATAGAATTACAGAGGAGTGCAACGTAGTTTTTTATTATTCTAAATTTGAAGACATCAAATCTAAATGGTATTTATGTTTGCTGTGTTTATCTTAGAACTATTATTCTTGTTACTAGGATTATGAGTGCAGTTTAACAGATTGCAGTATATGTGGTAAGTGCTGGGCTCGAAAATAAAAATGTTTTGGGGTCATAAAAAGTTTATTGCAAGACAAAACAATTATGGCAACAGATAACAAACAATACATCTATCTCAAGTATAGAGCTTGAGGTAATGTGTGGAACCGTACTTGCTGTGGTTACAATAGCACTATGATATAAATAAGGGGGTCATAATAGAAGCCTGTTGTAAAATAGAATGTATCGTACATTTATAGAGGTAAGTGTCCTAGAAATTGTGCATGTTCTTTCGTCAGTTCTTCCTTGACGTTAGGTGGATTTAGATGTGTCAGCAGGATAGTAGAGATAAAGTATCTCTAGACAATCTAAATATTCTTGAATTTTGTGGATTTGTATTGGACACTTTTCGTAGTGGCACTGACATGCCACTTTATCGAAAGTTTGCAAAATATTCTGGATATGGTAGAGGTGTGTCCGCACTACAACAAAACATGTTATAAACATATGTCAGAAGCTTATCATGTACGCATGACAAATGGGTTGAAAATAAGTCAGCTACCTGAAGTGGAGAATGACTCTTTGGCAAATCTTGGATAATCACTTGAAACACCGGTTAGGATTGCTAATAAGTCGTTGACTTGTGTTTAACTTGTGTGTGATACGTGTGTGTAATAAATTGCCAATTTATGTTCATGACATGTTTTACTGTAGTGTGGACGTAATCTGTTTCTAAACTTTATGCCGTGAAATGATGCACTGAATTCATTCTGATGCAGAGGCGTAACACAGCAGAGGGTTTGCTCTCAAATGCAGTCTGGCTTGATTCTTGACTGTATGCCTTCATAATCGTGGTATTCTGGAGTACCGTATATTGGATTTGCAGTTTTTCGTCCTAAAGTTATGGCCATGTTTTTGTAGTTTGTCATTCAGATTGATTGATTTAAGTGTTTGCAGAATGACGCCTTCTTACATTTTTACGTAATACCAAACTGGTATACTTTATCTGTGTTGGACTTGGAATGGAAACGTCACATCTTGGTGCATTTTAGAAGTCCGAAAATTTTTAGAAATGGCATGCCAGATCTTGTCTCCATAATGTTTCCATCATATTTCTTATAGCCCATTGCCTAGTGAAATGCTAATGTATACTATATCGATACCGGTACTTCGTTATTTGTAAATGTAGATGTGGCACAGACAGGATAAAAGTGAAATCTAGAGTAAAGTTGTATACAAGGAATAAGATCATTTTGAGCTTGATCCCTCTTCTCCGTCAGTTTACACGCCATACCTTCGTTAAGCAGGGAAATAAATCGTTTAATTGACTGTATGCATAATTTATTTGTGAAGTAAAAAGTGTGAAAGAAAAATATAAAATCTTATGCTAAGGTTTAAAATCACACACACACGCGCAACGTGAAATAAATAGATGTGACCACTGGGAGGACATACTGCATTTGCACAGTTCGTCTTTTGCAGCGTGAGTCTTGTAGAGTAGAGAGGATGTAAATTAAAAAGAAAGAAGTGGCTGGCTCTCAGTCTTCGGGTTGCTCCCCTTGCATACGTTTAAAGTAACTGTTGATTTTCTCCCTTCATATTTTTGCACACCGGACACTACTTAATAAGAGTTCTTTCCGGCGTTTTACATATTCTTGGAAGGGAAGCAATGCCTTGAATATGAGTTTTCTTTACTTACCATATTTTCATACAAGCTCAAGAATTTATTAGTTATATAAAATTAGGCAAACGACACTTCCTCCTAAATGGTCTCGAGTTCATTTGCATAAATATTGGTATTTTTTAATCAACATTAGCATTGCAAGTATGGGCGAATATGGCGTTACTTTCTGTAATGATATTTGTTTTTGCTCACGTTAAGAAAAATTTACCTTTTATCTTAGATAGCCCCTGCGTTATAACTGTGAAAAATGTTTGCGCTTCTATTGGGCGTGTTTTTATGAAACCTTGACCACGGCACTAATTTATCCTAATTGTGTTGTTTCAGTGTGAATCGTTTTTAATATTCAGTAAAGCATTTTGCGCTAACTGGATTTATTGTTCATTACATTTTGTTGGAATTCATGGTAAGGCTTTTCATTTACTGTGTGTGCGTATGTGTATGCCTGTGTGCGTATTTGTGTGCCCATTTACAATGCAGTTTTTAATTTGGTGTATCTGCGGATGTATGCTTCTGTGAACCTTTTTTTCCAGAATTTTCCTTTGGGAAAGCAAACAGAGGAACATTATGCTGATAATTAATGCCTAAAGAATGTTTATGTAAAATTATATCAGTTTAATAAATGCATGCTCACGCTCACGCGAAATTCTCTCCGGTTTAGTAGTCTTAAATACCACGGTGACTATTAAAGAAAAAGATTTATAATGAACGCTAAGAAATTGTAACGGCAATTTTCAAACTGTAATATTGGGATTTTAGCAGAACCTTGAAAAAATATTTTCGGTTTGAGCGAATGTATATACATGTACGTATGCTCTAAGATTTAAGAATGTACCTATGATTTGAAAGGGATAATTGTTGAACATTTAGTTATATAAGTATGAGGGATTTCTCCTTTTTCAGGTAACCTATACCTCCATCTAAAGAAGATCTTTCTACTTCAGATAAGCGATTCCATTGTAAATGAGCAAACCACTGATTGTTCAAGATAGGAATGTATTTTAGAGAAGTTTTGACAGGTATTTTTAAAAGACCCCAAAAACGCTATTTTAAAACTTTGGATATAAAGAAACTAGGCTGTTTATTGACAAAAAAAAAAAAAAGTGTTCTCAGGGGAAAACTAATCTTATATATATATATATATATATATATATATATATATATATATATATATATATATTATATATATATATATATATATATATATATATATATATATATATATATATTATATATATATATATATGTAGTATATATATTAGTATAATTTGCAAGAAGTCGCTAAAAGCCAAACCTGTAGAATGTTGAGAGTGGTATGTCGCTGCATTAGCCGATCTAAATTGGACCCAGATACCAACACATGAATCTTATCAGTATTCTCATCTGTCCTTCCCTTACCTGGGACAGACACTCTGGTGGCACATCAAAAAGGGCCAAGGATGAGAGGTTGAGTGTTGCTCCTTAAGCAGCTTAAATGAACTAAGCTGCTTAAACAACTATTCTATGAGGCAGAGTGATCGTGCTGAATTGTCTTTCCACAGGACACCTGGGGGAGATGCAAGCAGATGGCTCACGACACCCGGAAGATGACATCTTGGGCACGCGGTCACCATATGGAGGCCCGACGCCGGGGCCCCTACCCTCGGCAGATGCCTTAAAAGGAGCCAGGACAGGAAGATCTTGGCAGTCAGTAGTCAGCAGTTAGCCAGACATGCGCAGGTGATCGCTACAAAATGCTGAGCCAGACACACACACACACACACACACTCCCCACCACCACCACCTGAAGCTCCTGACACGGATCCAGTCCCTTCGTCACCATGTGGACGGACTTCCCAAGTGAACTAGTGTAGAGTGCCACGGGTGCGACCGTCCATCGTCATTCTTCCCCATAGACCCGCTTACCCCCACGGTATAGTACAAGTGAAGGCTTTTCAGTCACGACATTTTGCCCTTAGAAGTGTTTATTGAGTGCCAGTACATCTGTATCCATTGTGCCTTTCCCCAGTGCTATTTCAAGTGTTTGTGTCCCAGTGTTAAGTGTTCATTCATTCCTCGAGACCTAGGCACCCTCAGTGCAGCCTGATCCATCTGTATGTTTTCTATTTTCTCTTACTGGCGTGTAATTCTTAAATCTCTCCTGCAGAGGGACCCATTTGCCATGGACTCTTCTTGGGCTGTGCCTTGCAACCATTCAAGTCTCCAATAGGAAGACCTCCAGGCTTTGCAAGCCTCCATATTATTTTCTTAACCATTTCTTTGATCCTTTATTGTAAATACAATTACTTTAGTTACCCCAGTGTTTACCTAACATTCCCTCAAGAAGTAGAGCCCTAAGCTCATGTGAAACATCCCTTTTTTCTTTTCTTTTTATGATTCCCTGAACAGTAAAGTCTGATTGCCAAGGCCAAGTGTGTAAAATTCCGTTGCTGATCGTTAAAGTGCTCTACAAATCCAGAAAACCAGGGAAAATCGTAAAATATTTCTATATAATATATAATTATATATATATTATATATATATATATATATATATATATATATATATATATATATATATATATATATATATATAATATATATATATATGTTTGTTCGAAGAGAAGAAAATGCCAGTGGTTATAGATGCGGTCGAAAAACCTGGTCAACTGCCACAGTACCAGAATATCCAACCGAGAGAGAGAGAGAGAGAGAGAGAACTTAAATGTGAGACTGAAGTGCTTGAATAAAAGGGTATTAATATCCAGGTAATGCAAGAGTATTTGAAAGATAAGAGGTGACAGGCACAACATCAGATGTTCTGCTTTTGAATTCTTTTGGAGGACCCTTTTGAATTATTGTGTAGTTTTACTGTGACAAAAGGAGTTGAAATTCACTAGATCTCTCTGTGTTTGTTGTTAAACTTTCGATATCTTTTGCAGTAGCAAGGATTGCAGTTAATGCCACCTTCAGCTCTACATTGATAACATAGTAAAGTGGGCTGAGATGAGTTAAACGTTTTAGGTTTTCAGTTAGTAAGACGGTAACCTTGCACTTTTGCCTCATAAGAGGAGTCCATCTTGATCCAGATCTGTTCATACATGGGCAGAGAATTACATGTGTTATTGAAACAGGGTTCCTCGGATTGTCTTTCGATAGCAAGCTGACTTGGATTCCACATCTGAAAAACAGAATGCTTGAAAGTAATGAATGTTGTGAAAGTTCTCTCCCACACTTGCGGGGTTGCTGACAAAACTCAGATGTTGAGACTGTACAAAGCTTGGATCTTTTCACAATTAACTTATGTGTGTGAAGTGTACACCTCGGCAAAGCCTAATAGACTTGAAATGCTAAATTCAGTTCATCATCATGCAGGTATAAGATTGGCTGCAGAAATGATTGTCATCTCCCACTGAGAGCATGCTTGTGAATGCTGGTGAGATGCCTCTGGATATACATTACCAGCATCTGCTGGCTTCGAGATGGTACAGACAGCAGAGGCTTCGTAAGTCCTTAACCATTATTTGCATCAGAAATGGGAGGCATTGGCAATTTTATGAAAATCACCCCAAGCAACCCCAACCATTTGCATTAGGAGTTATTAGGTATTATCAGTCAGTTAAACATCCCAAGGATGGAAACTTTACCTGGTAGATATTCGGTTAGCCCCCACGGAACCTTCCAGAGGTAAAATGTAGATATTTCAACTCGACGAAAATAGAAATGTCCAGTAAAGCAATGCAATCAATATTTTTAGATCATTCCTCCTGCCTGTTGCATATTTCACAGATGGCTCAAAGTCAGAATTGGGCATCAGCTTTGGAGTGATCTTTCTTGATGTAGCAAGAAACGGGAGATTGTCGTCTGTTGCATCTATTTTTACAGCAGAACTGCATGCAGTTTTAAAAGCCCTAAAAGAAATTTTAATTCTCGATAGAAATAGTTTTACTATATATTATGGCTCAAGAAATGTTCTTCAGTCTTTAGAATCTTTTAACTCTACACCCACTGACTTTAGAGGTTACGGAATGGCTGTTGCTAGTGAAAAGAAGAGGTAAAGTAGTAAATTTTTGCTGGGTGCCTTCCCATGTTAGGGTGGTTGGGGACGAGCAAGCTGGTAAACTTGCTAAGTCAGCAGTCACCTCTCCAGAACCCAGAACCTATTACCATAGTAGGATGTATATCCTCTTGTATGTCAGAAAATGAAAAACCTTTGGCAGTCCCTTTGGGAAATATTGAAACAAACCAGAAGATGCTCTGCATTATGTATGTCATCAGTATCTCCTTGGTCATGTTTCTATATGCCAAGGAGACTAGAAACAATGTTGTGCAAGTTAAAAATTGGACATAAAAGACTCACTCATTGGTACTTAAAGTCAGAAGAAAACCCTCCATTCTGTGATGGCTGTATTGTCCCCTTGACTGTGAGTTATATGCTTGTCGATTGTCCCAGTTGGGGATCTAAGACAGGTTCCTCTCTTAGGGACATGACAGTATTGGACATTTTAGCCTTGCGACAATTCTCCGGAAGGAGTGTAGTATAGAGCAGTCATGTCTCTTTGTTAGGGAGGTGTGCCTCCTCAACAAAATTTAGATAATGTACATGTGCAGTATGTGTGTATGTATGTACAGTACTGTATACAGTATATATTTACATGTATGCCATATATATTTTTTTATATTTCCTATATGAAACTTTGCTTTTAAATTTAAAAGAAAAATATTTTTTCTTTAGTCAGTTCCGATATGGTGTCAATAACCTAGATGTTGCATTGCCAGTTTTAGTGACCTTAAATGAATTAGTCAGTCAACTCATCAGTAGTCTTTAATGCCAGATACATTAAAAATTGTAGTCTCTCAACTTTCTGGAAACTTGATATTGGTATAATCAGGGTTTACCTTTGCAGTTTTAACTTCATCCACTAGAGAGTTACCTCTGCCATGGGACATCCACTAGAGAGTTACCTCTGCCATGGGACATGTCTGAATAGGATGTGACCGTTGCAAAAAAATTGGTGTAGATGGCTTGTAGCGTGATGTGGATATCTTATTGAGTTGGAATTGCTTGTGGGACATTGCAATTAGTAAATGTGCACACCAGAAATAAGTTTAAATTATCCCTTTTGTCCTTCGAAATTGCTTGCCATCCTTTACTTATGAAGGAAGCCTTTTTATTATTCAATAGGACAAATGTCCCCCTTTCAGGGTAAATGTATACGTGCTTACCAAAGAAAGCAGACATCTAATCCATCAATTTTACCTTAATACCAGTAAATATATCATAATATGGGAAATGAAGAACTTTGAGAATTCATCCTCGATGGGAAGTATCGATTTTTAGATTGTAATGAAAACAGCCCTGAAAATTAATGTTAAAAATTCATAAGGCTGAGTAGCTTTGATGAATTGTTTGAGTCAGACTGAGGTTTTATTTCTGGTCATACTGGGCATGCTTTAGGGCAGTGGATCCCAAACTTTTTCTAGTCGTTACTCACTTTTCATACAGGATACTTGTCCATGGCCCACCGCCGAGCATAACCCATGACTACAGTGACTGTCTACTGTCCTACACTCATTAGGTCCATATAAAAACCACTCTAGCAAATCCTGTAATTTTATTGATTCCATGCATTTGTTATTTTTTCTTTTGTCAAGATTAATAAAGACATTGTAGTTTGTCTTCGCTGAATATCATATCATTATTGAAATGGTACTAAAGAAATAGTATAGTGCACAAGAAATTTCCATACTTTAGAGTAATAAAAAAATTGGATATTGCGGAAAGCTGCTTCAACAATAAAGAAACAAAAAAAAAAAGATAAAACAAAATTCCACTGATTATAAAGTCAATTAATCCCACACTACATGATCTGATTTTTTAATCTGACAAATCTGATTACTTAATAATTCTGAAGTGAAATGCTATCACAAGGAGTCATAATTAACTGCGACAACCATGGCCTTCAGTGGCCACACACCCACCTCCTCCTACACTATTTTGCTTCTGAACATTCATGCCAGGTTCGTGTTTCCTTCACTTGACTCCCCATTCCACTCAGTGTGATGGATGATGTTGCAGATTATCAACAAGCTTCCTGATTCTTCACTTAAAGTCTGTAGCGATATTTCGTTTGAAGATGGAGTAGTTGAGAGAATGCAGCCTCACAGGAATAAGTTGATGAAAATGGTAGGAGGTGTCGAAAAGCCAAGTCACATAAGTTTGGGTATGAAGCTGCCATTGATGACCAAAATACCGTGAGAGATTCAGTTTCAAATTTCATCCTGGCTCCCGAATTCTCCGGAAGTGTCACAGCTCTGTTTGGGCATCATCATTGTCATCTGGAATGCATGTCACTGGAGCAGTGAAGGGGAACCCTACTAGCCGAGAAGTTAGGTTTTGGATATCTGGGAGGTATCTTTTAAATTCCCCTTCCAAGTCCTCAAGATGTTGCGTAATCAGGTTCTGTGTAGCAGCAACACACTCTTCTAGAATTTCTGACACTGTATACAACATTGCCAAGTTCCCCATTCCAACTTTGCGCCTCCAATTCTCGATTTTACGAATGAAAACTTTGATTTTGTTGACAAAATCAATTATCAAGCTTCCTTGCCCTTGGAATTCCAGGTTTAGTGTGCTAAGCTGTCTAAATATGTCTACAAGGTAGGCTAGCTGTATATTGAAGCCATCTGCAGACCATGCTGAGAATAAACCTTACTTGTTCTGTATTGAAAGAAAAAGGATAATCTCTTCTTTGAGCTCAAATACACGCTGAACTACATTTCCTTTTGATAGCCAGCGGACTGCTGTATGAAATAGGAGGGTTTCATGAGCTGCATCCATATCTTGGCAGAGTTTTTTGAAAAAGCATGTGCTAAGAACAGTACCTTTTACAAAGTTAACTGTATTTACAATAATATTCAGAGTGTCATGTAATTCTGAGGGTAGCATTTTTGATGCAAGAGCTTGCCTGTTGACCATACAGTGATTAGGGATAGCATTTGGTGCTTTTTGTATAACTCTTGTGACAAAACCTGAGAACCCAACATGGCTGGAGCCCCATCTGTGCATACCCCACAGAGATTGCCCCTGTCAGGATCTTCAGCTTCAAAGAATTCTGTAATTTTCTGCATTACATCTTTACCTTTTGTAGATTGCTCGAGAGGTTCACAGAACAAGAATTCTTCCTTCAGATCCTCATCATGAACATACCTTGCAAAAGCTAGGAGCTGTGAGCAGGACTGGACATCAGTAGACTTATCGAGTTAAATACTGAATAATCCAGCTCTTTTGATTTCTTGTATCACCTGCTCTTTGATGTCGTAAGAAATTTGGGAGATTCGGTGCTGCAACGTAGTATTTGAGGGTGAAATAGCATTCAGCTTTTCAGCACTTTTCCCAACCAAAACAAGTTTTACCATAGTTTTGGCATATGGCAAAATTAACTGTTCCCAATTGTGTGAGGCTTTTTTTTTTTTTTTTTTTTTTTGCGCTATCTCAAGGGATACAAGCAATGACGCCTCCATTGCGGCAGACATTTGTTGGTGAAAGGAACCACTGGCATCAAGTTGTTGTCTCTTCATGCTCAATTCTTGTCGAATAAAGAAAGAACGATCCTTGCCAACACGTTGGGGATGCTTGGTTTTCAGATGCAGTCAAAGATTACTGGCCCTTAGTGATTCAGCAGTGGGTATTGTGTGATAAATCACATACTGAGGCTTCACTACATCTTTATCAGTGATTCTTGTAAACCCAAAATCCAGGTAGCTGTCATCATAGTTGCGTTTCTTGCTAGAAGCCATCACTGTACCTGCAATGCACAAAGAAAAACACCCATTTATAACACCACTAACGCATAACCCATAATTAGGATAATGAAATGAGATATGATGCCTCAACATACAAAGAGTGCTACTACCTTTCAGCAACATTTTTAAGCAGTTCATAATAATGAGACGCTGGAAGTTAAATTTTGTTACTGAGCTATTACACAAAAGCAGGTTGTGAAAAAAAATGGTACAACATATTACTAGCCTTCTTAATATGGGTGCTTCATGATGCAGAGCTTACTTTGATGTGAGTATTCACAGGTGAGCTCAAACTGATTATATGAGGAGGCAGACAGGGTGATCAGTGATGCAACTGTGAATCTGTGGTTAACTGAATAATGTGAACATCTTTGGCCTTGCTGACTGATTCTCAAGACTCACGGCCAGGTTATCATACAGATTCCATAGCTTAGGAATCGTAGAATTATGTTCAGATAAAATTAATTACTACTGTAATGTGTATCAATGTCTTGCTTTATGTCAAGAACACATAATCAGAAAAGAAGGGTAATTACACAGACAAAGTGATGTAGTACTCATGCATCTGGCAATAGGGCATTGCACAAACCTGTACTGAACCTGTAAGTTGCCTCCACTGGTTGCCTACGCTCTAAACTTAGTTGGTTTTATACACACATATCGTCAGATTATGGACCCCTGCATTCTGCTACATGGCCTCCAGTTTGGGAACCACTGCTTTAGGATATTGCTTCACTTCATCTATAGAATACAGTATTGTATATTAAGACCATGAACGAAATATAGTTCTCGTTCCTTTAGGATGGCATGGAAGCTCAGGTAATGCCTGTGTAGCAATTTTAATATTTTCTGCTTCGTATAGGATATCGTAGTGGTAACAGGAAGGTTTGATACACTGGCCACTGTGGTGTTTTGAATTTTACTGGCAGAGCTAAGGTTATAGATCATTAATACACTGCACTGGGCTTTAATAAGGTTTTAATGAATCAGTGACCTCTAATTTTTTTTTCACTATTATGTAAAGGCTTCTCAGATAGAGTAAGCTTCCCTTCCCTGTGAAAGAATGCCTCTGTTCACATAAAGCTAGCAAGAGACTGCCCACTGTGCATTCTTTTTGGGTTATTGATGGAGTACAGAATCCCATGGCAATTATTTGGTAGGGAAGTAGCTTAAAGTCTGTTGCTCAATAATTTTCTTGTGCTTGAAGTTGTGAGAGCTTCAAGTGACTCATCAGCACATTAGCAGGAGTCCAATCACCTTTTGAGCAGCACAAAGATTTCATGAATTCTGACATCGTGGTGTCAGTACCAGCAAAAGCAGCAAGCATTTAACCAGGTATATAGGATTTGGAACCACGTTAAGGCTTTTTGACCTACATACTTTAACACAGTGCACCTTTATCTTGCACTTTCAACTGTAACCCCAAACTATACATTGATTGTAGAACCTATATTTTGTTTCCGGAAATTCTTTTTCAGAGCTTCATAATTTAATTCAGTAGGTGTAGTGCAGCATTATTTATGAGTTCGAATGAAAGTGGGAATTAGAATCTTTTCTGTGCCATTCCTAGTATTTGAGCCTTCCGATTTGCTGTATGTCAACCTATGGATATGACTTTATTGTGTTTGAAGCTAATTTGGTAATAAAGACTTTTTCAAGCAGTCATATTATACCTCCACAGCAATCGCTGGCTTAAAATGAAAAAGGGCTTTGGCAAGGATCTTTAAGGCTTGAGGAAACTGATTCTGTGAAACGAGTGGGCAGCAGATTCCTGGAAAATACTCTGTTCTTAAGTTTTAGTTATACTTTGTTAGTTTCTTTAGTATCCACACAGGTTTTGCATATCTTACCTCTGGAGTTGATGTAGTTTGCCTGGAGTTGATGTAGTTTGCCAGATGAGCTAATTATTCACTTGGTGCACAGCTTGAGAAAATTTTTTAAGCCATTGGTATCATTTCTTCGCTGCAGTAGTCCAGGTAAAACCAGTCCAGAATAGGTACCACTGTACATCCACTCAAATAATATGCTTGTTCAGTAAATAACTGTAGTGCTTGCTCATGAGATTCATGGATTTACGAAACAGTCATTCCATTACATTTACATGCTCCTACTGTAAAGTAAACAAACACCATATTTAACAACTTGGCCTATACTGTTTTCGTAATAACGAAATCAGGCCTGTAAAGTTTTCGTAGAAATTTTTAGCTTTACCAGTAAAAGCGATTTCCTGCAGGATGTTGTTCAGAAAACCCTGAGTAACACGGAACCAGCGTGACCATTACATCATTATTTTTGTATAATCTTGACTAAGTTTGCATTTGTTAACTTTGTGGATTATAATGTACGGTGTACCGAATGAGTAGATTTTAATGCGGTTCCTGTATTCATTGCACTAATTGACATCTGTAAATTTTCCAGTAAGGAAGCTTTCAATAAAAATATACAGTAGATGATCTTTGTTTATATGGAAAGGTTACTGTCAGAGTTTAACTAATGAGACAGTGTTTTTTTTAGGAGTTTATGGCTGGCATTTTTTTTTATTCCCTAAAATCAGTAAGGTAATTTTCGTTGACCAGCTGTAGATGTAGGAATGATCGACTTAGTAAAGATATGTTTCGTCTTTTATAGGATGTGGAGAACATTTCTATTGCAGTGAGTGAATATGAAGAAGTAAGCGTCCATAAGGAGAGTCTGCCTAGGGGAGGGTGTTTAAACTGGTGATGATGATCATATGTTTATTTTCTCATAAAAGTATATGAATAGAACAAAAAGATTTGAGACTGATCTCATACGCATTGATTTTAACGCGTCTCTGATACTGACATAAGGTTACCCGTAACCGTTTTACAGTAGTTATTCAATGTGTCTCACGAGAGTTTGGTTGTTAGAATGTTCAAATACTCTAGACTTGGTAGGCATGACAGAAATGTTTATCGCCTTGATAGGTTATTGGGAATGGCAGGTTGTAGCAAAGTCCGTTTTCCAAGATTCCTGAAGGTGCCCATCTTTTTGATATTTAACTTCACAATCTGTGTTTAATTCCATTCTGATGCATTAAGAAGTTTTCAATATCTGAAACATGAGACTTATGTATAAAGAGGTTTTGTATGTAAAGTTGGCAGATACTGTAGTTGTCATTTTTGTTTGATGAATCCATATTTATCATTTTCTAAATTATCGGCTTTGTTGACCTTTTGCCTTTTGTTACTAGTGTGACACAGTAGTGAATAACTAAAAGAATACGTTAATAGCAACAAATTTCTAAAAGAAAAGCTAGATCAGTCCAACATTAAACTCCTGAGGATAAGGGGAATAATTGTCATAGTGACTACATCAATGTGGAACTGCACAAAGTCATTGATGGCCTTGGCAGTAATAACCATCATTTGAATATAGTGGCTAATTACAGTGTGTGAATAAAATAACCTGTTATTTCAAACGGTACCGAATCCGCGGAAAACTTTGCTAGATTTTATACTTTGACGTTTTATGGACTTTCTTTTTTATTTGAATAAAACACTTATTCAGTAGTCACGAACGCGCGCGCTCTCACTCTCTCTCTCTCACACACGCACTCATATATATACACGTGTGAGTTGTGTGTATGTGGTATACACGTACATTCACATCCATTGCCTTACGAAACTGAAAATTGTCAACTCCTAGATGATTATTCAGCCCACGTACATGATTAACCTCCCAATATTATTAGTAATTATCAGTAATCAATACACTTCGAGTGTGAGTCTAGAAACAACAAGGGTAGGTATGTGTGATTATCAGAATGCTTCATGTTAACACGTCAAATAGTGCAGTGACGGATGTTGAACACCTGGAAACTGTATTAACTAGATGACATATAAGAACGTACCTCCGTCAGGATTTAGATTATTACTGAAATCTAGTAGGTTTTTTCTTACTGACTTTTTAAGAAATGTAATGGAAATTGATGTAAGATTTTTATGTAAACTCACTAACAAACTTAATAATCCGAAACATAGGCAAACTAGAGCCATATCTATACATTTCTCGCTTTATCAACCGTTCTCACTTCAAATATATTACGCAAACATTGTAATGGAAAGGAAATAACATCATTATTATAAACTGTGGCCTAGTAAATTATAAGGCTTATTCAGTACTTTATATGCTTGTTTTTGCGACTTTGCTTAAGGGTAATGTAATTTGCCTTAATGGTCTATCGCTTATCATTTTGAACGGTATGGCTTGGTTCATCTAGTTTTAAGATTGACTGTGAATTACTCATTATCAGCAAGGAACATTATAGCTGAGTAACATATTATGTACATGTACGTATCTACATAAACGTATGGGGAAAAATAAATGAAATATTAATTTATGAATGAATAGTATAATCATTAGCATAAATAAAATTGAAATTTCAACACAAGGTGTCATTAGCGGTACCATTTTGATAGTCGACATATAAAGAATCACAGACATCTTAATGTATGGAATGCATTTGAGAGTGGAGATAAAATATTGTCCTCCAAATAGATATGTGAAGTTCAGATGTTCAAATAATAGACGTTTTATATGAGGTAATCATATTTATGACGATACCACCAAAACGCTGTTTTCACTGTGAATAAATTCTCCAAACGCTAAAAGATTTGAATAGTATAGTTGACAAATTATAACTTTCATGCTCCCATTAACATAATGCGCAAATTAAAATAAAAAAAAAAAATCCTTCATGAAAGTGGTCCATCCAAATTCCTGCCAATTCATTCCTCATGGACGAAGTCAGATTCTTGTCAACATGACTACGATGCCTCGGAATTCAGTTACGAGTTAAAGGACCATCATGAAAAAAAAAAAAAAAACTAGAAACAAGTTATTTGAAGAAGTCTGAAATGGGCACATTTCCTAATATGAGATGGACACTCAGTGAGATAAAGAACCAAGTAACAAAATTGAAAGTAAGAGCCCTTCTTCTTTTATTATTTTTGATATAAAAAACAAGCAAACAAATGAACAAGTCTAGACCTCCTTGGACTAATATCTCAAAATCCTTTTTTTGTTCCAGAAATGGCAGGAACATACAGCAGCTCAATTTTAATTTTGCTGTTTCATTTTAAGTGCTAACAAATTCTTATGCTACTCCAACCGCTTTTCACTCAGAAAAAATAACTGTTTGTGCCTTAGTATATCTGTAATTATGCCCTTCCTGAGTTCTTGAATTATTTTTGGAATTTTGGGTTATTTCTAAGTCACAGAAAAATTTTCTCTGACTAGATACTTAATGTATAGCATTAAAGGTAAATATGCATTGATGGATTTAAGTCAGAGATAGAAATCGCTCCTAACTTTTAATATTAAAATGTAGGCGCTAGTAGGATATCTTATGTGCCGTTTGATATATACAACAATATATATTCCTAGACGGAAGCTCTTGATACAGAATTTGGTTTAATTGTTAAATGATAATAAAAATAATAACAGATCTTGATTCCTGAAGTGCATTGGAATCATGAAAGTAGTTTACCTCTTTGTACCCACAAATTCAGGGAGCCCATGAGTTTTTCGTAGGACTTGTGTGAAAAAATTCGTCCTTTTGCACGAATCTCGGCACATACTTGGATTCAGGCAAAGTAAGAATAGTTAATGCATCAGGTGCACATTAAGTTGGCAAAGTTCCCTGGGCAACTTGGAAGATATTGTCTAAAATAGTGACGGGAAATCCGGTTTTACTCATCTAGCTGTTAGCTAAAACGTACCAGTCTGAATTCTGGGTTGTGGGCTCTGGACGCATATAGAACATACATAACACATCGTAGATGATGCTTACGGTTTAAGAATTGGTCACACGTACTCAACTCAGCCGAGGATAACGGTGCTCCATTTAGCTCATTTCGTAAGGCTGTTGCCAATATTACCACATTTTGGTTAATTTCTGTATTGTGACGAGTTTGCATGGTCCAACGTGAGGGTAAGAAAAAGTCGTCCAAGTTTTAGGTGAGGCAGATGCCTCTATTCTTAATAGTTTTTCAAAATATATTTTGTCGTGTAGTATTTTTTTTTTGTAAGGTTTGGTTATGAGTTTCAAATATTTGAAGTATTCGCATTAGAATACCGCCCCTTTTTTACAGCGATTCTATTACTGACATAAGCAGAGTTGTTATGCAGTTTTAAAATTTTTACAAGTTGATTCTCGACAAATAGTTCTTCTTAGTGTTGCAGCAATGAATTAAATGACAATAAATAAGATGCTGATTTCTTGATTCACTTTCAGGAAGGATCTAGATTTACTTATGTATATTTACATGTATGGCCACTGGTTACACTTCGTATTTTATTCTGGTCACATACAATTAGATATGAAAATATTGATATTCAAGCTGTTTTATCAAGTGAATCGATTGTACATGAATTTGATATATATATATATATATATATATATATATATATATATATATATATATATATATATATATATATAATATATATATATATATATATATATATAATATATATATATATAATATATATATATATATATATATATATATATATATATATATATATATATATATATATATATATATATATATATATATATATATATATATCAGAGAGAACCATGGAGAGGGCCGACTTCCTAATGTGCAGTGTAATTTGGCCGCCATTTTGATTGTGTGTAACTGGGCTGCAGTGACAGCAACGTTTTTGTAAACAAACATGCTCTGGAGTGCACTGCAACCCACTGTAGGGCCAACAGTTTGTCTTTATGCTTGAACACAACAAACTGCCAATGTTTATTTACTTGACAGCTGTTATGATTGTTCATTTTATGGACGTATATCAGAAAATAAGGGTACATAATTATAGGCCTATATAAGTATGTAACAGTAAGAGGACCACTCAGATACATCACAGCCAAATGTGACTAGATCAGCAGAACAGACTTTGCTCCAAATAACACCTACTTAGGTAATTCCTTAGTGGGATAAAGATTTTATTCTTCTCAGATACTCTTACAGACATGTATGTAGTATATTTATAAACAGAAATAACCCATAAATGTTTAAACAGTTTTATTCAAAGTTCTGTAAAATAAAATAAAAATGACCCTGGGAAAAATGTTAAAAATTTTATTCAAAGTTCTGTAAATTAAAAATTTTTTCAAACATTTAGGCTATGTAAAATTACCTGTGAAAGGACTGCATCTGGAAAAGTACTATTGTACTTCAGTATTACAAATGATGGTGATATAATAGCTCTAGGAGAACATGCTAGCAAAATGTCAAGCCTGCAAATACCATGTCTTAGTAAAATATGCACAAATGCTGTGCCTGTGCACAACCTAATGGAAATAGGTAATATGTAATTACTAATCACGTACCACCACCAAAGGCATCAACACATACACATAGCACACATTGTTTAGCATCGAGTTAGACAGGGCTATACTTATCTGTCAGTGTGGAGACCTGTTAACAAAATACTCATTGGATTAATGTGGATTCATTTATGGAAAATTTTCAACAGTTTTCTGTTTTTACGCAATTTCTTTTCTTTGATGCTTTATTCTTTGATTTGCAATTGATATTTTAGTCTCATTGCAATATGTTAATTGTTTTTTCTCATAAACTGCAATTTGAGAACCTGAAGGTGTACACAAAAGATCACAGTTGACATTGGAAACTGCTGCTGTCAGCTTTTGCAAAACATTGGCACCAGAGACAACATTGGGATACATGTCTCTGAATTCAAACAGCTACAGTGTATAGGAGCTTGCATGATGGGACTGACTGTGATTTTAGAATTTTGCATCAACTTTATAATTGCTTTGGGGTATTTTTATGAATAAACATTCTATCCCACACATCCTACATGGCCCACCTGTCTGTTTACGAGTGTAATAATTGTAAAAGTCTGGTGTAATGAACAATAATGAATAGTACATAGCAGTAAACGAGCTGCTTACAAGCAGATGGGCTGACAACAATAAAAAGGCCTTTGTTGTCCTCTTGGAAAGAGTAGAAGGCCACTTTGTTTGTTTTTGCATACTTTGTACAATTAATGGCAGAACACTGTTCCTTTTCAATCCAGAGGTTTTCTGTGTGGCCTCGAGTAAATGATCCATGGACACTTGGTGTAGACTGGCTGAGTGCCAGAATGATGCGTCTTAGCAACCTCCAGTGACACACACACAATCAGAATGGTACGCAGACGCCAGCCACCATACAATGCAGCACATAGGAAGTCGGCCCTCTCTATGGTTCTCTCTGATATATATATTTTACGTATTCCCTGGTTTATGGTATTTTACAGGCCGGCAACGGAAACATTATTTAATTGGCCTGGAGTTCTGACTTTGCATAAAGGGAAATCGAAAAAAATAAGAAAAAGGGAAGAATTTAGGGATTGAAGGCTCTACTTCATATGAAATGCTACTGAAACACTTGGGTTAAATTAAAGAGTTTTATTTACAAAAGCAAGCATATGAAGGGAAAAAATGGATAAGTAAATTGATAAAGGGCTTGCAACACCTGAAGATCCTTCTAAGGAGTCTTGATTAAAGGTAGGGCAGGCCAAGATGAGTCCACTGCTAATGAGTCCTCTTAGAGGAAGCGGGTCTTCTTAGAGGAAATAAGGACGAGGGATGAACACAACATATGGCGGTGCCTCTCAAGATGACTGGAGTCTGGATCGACAGGGAGATGAATGGTCTCTCAGCAAGCTGCATCACCTGTTCCTGTATGGCTGTCCCTACGACTCCTCACGAGACTAACTCACTAACTAACTGCCCTTTAACTGCTTCTCTTCCCTTTAAGGCACGCGCCAGGGTAGGGTCGTGGTGCAAGCATGAGTCACTGGCCAGGCAGCGATTCCGTTCTGGGTTTCCTGCGGAGGTAAGACAATTCAGGCAGCTAATTTGCCCTTAGAAAGTCATTTAAGAAGATTAGTTGGGCTAATCTTCTTAAGGGAGTGGCATAAAATATCCTCCTGGCCCCTGTTATCTGTGTCATCTCAATATCTGTTCCAGGTAAAAAAAAAAAAAGACAGATTGGAATGTTGATAATACGACCGTCATGGGTTCTCACAAACAAAGGGAAACTGTGGGGGTGGGGGCGGGGAGCGCACTGTGCGAGACGCCTGGGTTATTATAATAGCTTCCTATGGAAGAAAAACATACGAGCTCTTTCATTTGGGCTTGTATGTTGATATCCAAGAAGTCTGCACAGCTGATTTACTGCATTCTTCCCAACAAGAAATGGAAAACTCTTACTTTACTCTATCCCCACTTGAAAATGGAAAGTACTTCCATCACATTAATAAAAGTACTTTGACATGGCTCCACTAATTTCTTTCAAGTTTACAGTATACGTTACTGTAAGATTATGAGGACAAGATAATTTTGAGGCAGGATACAAAATTTGAGAATTAATTTACATATAAGTTCCTTAATTCTAAATCAATAAGGCATGCGGTTAGGACAGTCTGCCTTGAAGAGGTTGTGTAAATGATAAAAGAGCATTTTTTTTTTTTTTTTGTAAATGACATCCCTTTATGTGTGATACTGTAATGACGACATATTCATTACTGGGTAATTGCTTAGCTAATAGTTCAACGATCGCCAACTTTGACAGTTGATGGCCGAATCACACTGAGGTGTTTTAACAGTTGTAGGCGAGTGAGAGATTCGCGAGTTTTAATTCCAATTTATGTGTCCACTGCCCACACTCGGGTACGAGCTATAAATAGACACTCAATGTTATGACAGGGTGAGCAGACAAAAAACGTGGGGTCTGGAACAAAACACAGTTCTTAGAAGGAATGGAAGGGGAAAAAGAAAATAAATAATAATAATAATAACAAAAGGAAAAATTAACTGATGTTGAATGAAAAAACGTTGATCGATATGAAGGGCGGGACACGCCTCGGAGCGCTACGAAAGGGGCATTTAAATCACAAGGCAAGAGTCTATGACTCACGATTCATTAAAAAGAAAGATAAATAAATAACTAAAAGAGTAAATGACATTGGCAGAAGAGCTAAGGAAAAGGAGGAGGGTTTTATTGTGTTATGCGGAAATTTATCGTCCCTCGCCTATAAATTACGGCCCGACTATCACTTCAGCCCCAGTGGCGAGAAAAGGGAACCCCGAAGGGCACCTAATTCTTCCAGGAAGAGCTGACACACACGCCCGGTGCCAAGGTAGCTAAGAAGGGCGTGCCACTTCTCACTCTGTTATTCTCAATGATTTATACATTTTGAGGCGATTGGTATCCCGTATTTAATTGCCTCTTGTGGGGATAATTTAAGAAAAAGATTAATAGAGGATGATAAGGGATAGAGGTTCCTTGAATTATAAGAAGGCAGGGAAACTTGCTACCACCATCTGGCTGGTGGGCCACGCCCCCTGGAGTAGAAGTATTGGTTCCGAACCGCTGAGGTTTTCTGGCCCATTGATGGAGTTTTGGGCGCAGTAAGGTCCCAGGGTGTTACTCGCTGAATGCCGTTCAGGTAAGACATCGCCATTTTGTTATCCGTATTCTTGATGTGCTCGATTTTCCAGTTATAGTCCTGAGATCGAGGCGCCACCATTAAGCATTTGTTCTGGTTCTAAAGGTAGTCAAATACCAGAAAGGCGTTATGATCCGTATATACTGTCAGCGGGAAAGTGTGGTCAGCATGGTACGACTGAAGTGCTTCATCGCCAACACCATTCCTAGCAATTCCTTCGACAAATTATACGAGTTTCAGCTGGCTTCACTTCTTTATGCAATATGCCACTGCTTAACCTCCTTCTCTTGGAACATGACTGTTCCGATACCGCGTCGGCATCTGTGGCTAGCAAAAGGCTGTTCAGAGTCGGGGGGGCATGGTAGGACCGGCTTTGTCATGCTACGGCTTCTTTAAATTATCGTATGCCCTTTGCATTCCTCGGTGCACCTGAAGCGGGCTGCTTTCCAAAAGAGGTTTGTGATAGCCGTCGCATCCGCTAAATTTGGGATGAACCCGCGGAAGTACTGTACCATCCCTAGGAAGTTGCTAAGCATCCCAAGGTTTTGTTCACGTAAGCTTATATTCATGATGGCTTCTATATTCGCCTCCTTTGCGTAACCGCCATTCTCGACCTGATGGCCCAAATGTGTAATCTCCCGACACCAAATTGGCACTTTTTCAGATTTATCACTAAATTGGCTTCTCCTGTGGCAGTTAAAATTTGTTCTAGGATTTCGGCGTTTTCCCAGGTGCTGGCGAGGTAACAATGTCATCCAAGTATACCACGCAGTTTTTTGTGCCCGACAGTACCTTGTTCATCAAACGTTGGAAGCAGCTGGGAGCATTTTTCAACCCGAATGGCATCACTTTGCACTGGTAAACCCGCTAGGAGCATGAATGCTGTCCGAGGGCGCCGACCGGACAGCGACTTGCCAATAGCCTTCTCCAGATCAATCTTGCTTAGGTAGGGGCACTCTCAGGCTGTCTAAGCAAGCCTCGATCCGGGAAGCGGTAAGGTTCGACTCCGGCGCTTCATTCAACTTCCTGAAGTCGACACAAAGTCGATCTCCACCGCCCTCCTTAGGTACTAGTACTACTGGTGAGGCCCAGGGGATATGGCATTGTTCTATAAGGCCAAGGTCAAGCTGGAGTTGGACCTGTTCCTCGATCCTACGGGCCTTATCCGGGTTAACTTGGTAGTACCCCTGGGCTATGGGTTTCACGCCCTCCTTGATATTTATGGAGTGCTGTATTGCGTCCGTGCACCCAAGGGTGTCTCGGACGACCCGCGAATTTCGGTTTAATAACCAGCGGATATCTATCCTGTGGGCGGCGGCAAGACCTGGGGTTATGACTTCCAGGCTCTCGAGGATTTCTGAGTTACCGATGGGCTGATAGGCCAGGGTAGCAGCGCCAACTACTGCCTCGGGGTTAGAGGCACCATCTTCGGGTGTCTCCTCGCCACGGGTCCGGTACGGTTTTAGAAGATTTATATGGAGCCACTTGACCCTCCTTTTCCCGCAATCCACTAGGTAGTTCAGATCCCCGCGCCTTCCCAAGATTTTGTGGGGGCCAGAGAAGTGGGTTTCGAGGGGCCTTGTGGCGCCCGTTAGGAGCACCAGGACCTGGTCTCCCATCTCGAAAGAGCAGGAGCGGGAGGCCTTGTCAAATTTCATTTTCACCCGTTCTTGGGTGGTGCCTTCTGTGGCCTGGGCTACCGCCCAAGCTGCCCAAAGGTTTTTCTGGATGGTTGGCAATTCTGCCGCCCAATCCGCGTGCGCGGGGTCCGCCCAGGCGTCATACAATATATCGAGTGGTGCCCGTGTGGAATGAGCGTATAATAGCTTGAAGGGGCTATACCCGGTGGTTTCGGAGGGAGCGTGGCGGGCGGCAAAAAGGGCGTACGGAAGGTTATCCTCCCACGAACCACCTCCCTCGTGCTCCAACTTTTTTAGCGTTGTGGAGAGTGACTGGTGGAATCGCTCGATGATTCCTTGACTCTCGGGGTGATAGGGCGTGGAGTGGAAATGCCTAATTCCGTGGCTGGCCATGCCGTCACGGAATTCCTTCGACATAAAGTGTTGACCCTGATCGGTTTGTATCATGGCAGGGAACCCAAATCTGCAAAAGAATTTTACCATGGCCTGTACAGCGTTTTTTGAGCTTTCGCTCCTGACGGGAATTGCCTCCGGGTATCGCATGAAGCGGTATTGCGTGAAGCGGTCGATGATGGTAAGGCAGTGGGCGTTCCCCGATTTGCTTTTCATCCCCCCTGCGGAGTGAAATAGTCAATGACTACTTCCCTGTCGGGGACTCTGGCGGAGGGGATATTCCTAAGGGGGCCCATGGGGACCACCTCGTTGGGGTTTCCTGCCACCTGGCAGGAGGCAGGAGGCAACGAATTGCTTCATGCTTTTCCAGATGCCAGGCCAGTAGAACTTGCTCTCAATGGCACGGGCAGTGCGAGAGACACCGAAGTGCCCGCTGATGCCGTCATGTGCCAAACTTAGCACATCCTTCTGCAGAGTCTGGGGAACTACCACAAATTTATGGCGCACCTGGGATGGCTCGCTCAGCCCCCCGGGTTACCTTGCACAGGAGATCGTCTTCCAGCAGGAAGGCGTCCTTCATCAAGTCAGGGATGGCATCCTCGCTGGTGGTGGCCTCGCTGCGGAGGCGGCTGATTGAGGCATCTGCCCTTTGCTCAACGATTAGCCTCTCCCTCGCGAGGGAGGGCAGGGCAGCTGCGGCTCCAGTAATGAGGAGAGTTGTTGGGGCCGGAGCAGTTTCGGCTTCCTGAGGGGCAGGGGGCGGCTCCTGGAGCCACGGGATCGATCCTAGAGACAGTCCTGGGTGAAGCAGATCCTCCTGCTGTTGTTGGGGAGGCTGTGGGGCAACCGTGGTCTCAGAGGGCTTTAGGCAGAGGAGCTGGATGTAGGGATCCCTCCATTGGATAAGATCTTGTCCCAGAAAGAGGGACTTCCCTGTGGTGAGCATCTCGGCTACACCAAAAATGTGTTCCCTCTCTTGAGAGTCATTGCGGGTGGCCCTTAAGCGGACCGTTGGAAGGTCCTTCCTATCCCCATTCACCCAGAGGATCGTCATCCGTTCGTCTTCCCGAACGACGGCTCCAGGGGGGACTTCTCTCCGCACTATTAGGCTAACCTCCGACCCTGTGTCTATTATGTTTTCGAGGTTCCGGGGAGGACTGGACCCGTCTGGAGGCGCGACCCTCACGGACTCAAGCCCAATCCACCCAGCAGGCCGTTTAGGGCAAGTTACGGTGCCTACTGCCTTCGGCTGGTTGTGACGAGGGCAAAGCTTGTAGGTGGAAGAGAAATGTCCCCTTTTCCCGCAATCGCGGCATGTCTCATGGCGGAAATCCCGCCGGGGGGCAGCGCCCGCTGCAGGCGGCGATCAGGGGCCAGTAGCAGGAGGCAGCTGTGATGTCTTCGGGGACGGATGAGAGGGAGCCTTGGGCCGAGTTCGGCACTGTTCAGTTGAGTGCCCCGTCCTTTTGCAATAATGGCAAGTCAGGGGCTTGCCCGAGTTCCCAGTCTTAGGGGAATTTGCTCCTCCGAGGAGGGGCGGGGGATTTATCTTCCGCCCCATGGATCCTTCTTGAGGGTGGTGAGTCTCCCACGTCTGCTATCCGGCAACACTCGGTGAGGGTTGCTGGGGCTTTCTCCACTACATGAGTGGCGAGGGCAGGAGGCGCATAGCGCAGGAAATGCTCAAACTTAAATTTTTCAAGTACCTTGGCGGCGCTCGTGGCTCCTTCGGACTCGAGCCATTTTGCTAACGCCCGCTCCAAATGGTATGCCCAATTGGACCAAGTCTGGCCTGCTTCTCTTGGCTGCTCTCTCCAACGTCTCCTCCACCGCTCGGGGGTAATCTCGCACGCCTTCGTAACCGCTTGGTGTACGGCTTCCCAGTTTCCCCTATCTTCTGCTGAAAGGGCATGGTAGGCAGCGAGGGCCTTTCTGCCCAGGAATTTAGTGAGAACAAGGGAGAGTTCCGCTGGGGAGAGGTCGCAGCACTCCAGGACTCGTTCGGCCCTTTCAAGCCATACTTCAGGTTCGGACTCTGTCCATTTTGGCATGAACGAGTGAGCTTGGCTGAGGGCACTCATTCCCGCCGCAGGAGGCGGGGTGGCGTTCCGTCGTTCTAACATCTGGAGCTCATGGGCACACTGTCGCACCCTCTCTTCCCGTTCTTTCTCTTCTTCCCATTCTCTCTCCTCCCGTTTCTCTCGGGCGATTCGTTCTTTCTCATGGGCGATTCTCTCCTTTTCTCGCTCTTGCCGTTCTAACTCTTCTCGTCTCTCTTGGGCAATTCTTTCTCTCTCTCTATCTTCACGTTCTCTCTCTCTCATTCTTGACGTTCTTTCTCCTCCGCCTCTTGGGCGATTCTCTTTTTCTCGCTCTTGTCATTCTAACTCCCTCTCTGCCTTGGCATCGTCCACTCGCTCTTGGACCCAGTCTCTCAGAGATAGTCCCATGTCCTTTCCAGCGGACATGTAGAATTTGAAGTCCTCATTTTGTTGGGCTCTGGCATTAGCCATCTTGAAGTAATGGTTATATGGACTGGACTCTGTAACGAATCAAATACATCTGAAAAGACTCAATTGCAGGAATCTGAAACACTCAGTTGTTCAGACTGCAGGAGAATGGATCTGTCTGAATAAGACAGTTGATCAGTAAGTCTGAGGAGACTTTGTTAAAATTCAATATGTCTGGGTAAGACGTGGTTGCTTGTGGCGAGCGAATTTTAACATGCGTCTCGGAAGATGTAGCTGGATTGTATGTCACGCTCGGACTTGGCCGGCTGTAGCGTGAAATTAAGGAGTTGTTCTAACGAACTAGAATGATCAGTCCTGTAAGGGCTTAGATGTGTGTGGGATACACTAATATAATGTCTCAAAAGAACTTGATTTTGGGTTTCCCGCAGGAATTAGGAATTCTCGCCTCTTGCGACGTAGAATTTTATTAGGAGTCTCTTAGGACTTGGAATTTTGGTTGAGAAATTCTCGCCTCGTGTGACATAGAATTTTATTCGTTCCTTAGGACTTAGAAATTACTAACGTGAAAACCCCCCCAAAAAAATTTTGCTGAGAAATGAATGAAAAAAAAAAGCGGCACACTCGGGCAAGGGAGGGGTGGTGAAAAGGTCGTCTGACTTTCACCGGAGTTATTTTTGGATTCTGTGTGAATGAACCCGTCTATTTATAGACCATCTGGGACTCCAGGGAATTTCCCAGTCGTCTGAGAGGATAACAGTAAAAATGACCTAATAATTTCCCCTAGAAACAGAGTTCAAATTTTGCTTTCCTAACACCTAATTCGAGTTTTAACTACACTGAGAGAAGTTTTTCAGCAATGCAAGCTGATCTCGTCTTGTCCCCCGTGGGAATTTATTCGTGCCTAAATAATTTGCTAATCCGAAATGCGAAGTAAAATTTATCACGGAGGAATTTCGTACTATTCCTCGACGCAAAAAAATAATATGGAAGATTTTAACACAGGAATTTCGCACTATTCCTCGAAGCAAAGAATATGGCAAAGATTTTAACACAGGAATTTTGCACTATTCCTCGAAGCAAAAGATATAGCAAAGATTTTAACACAGGAATTTCGCACTATTCCTCGAAGCAAAGAATGGCAAAGATTTTAAAACAGGAATTTCGCACTATTCCTCGAAGCAAAGAATGGTTAGCACTGGTTATTTCCTAACTACCTATCCTGAAAGTCATGCATTAATGAATCTAATACGGCGGTTCTCTTCTCTCAGTGAATACATGCGTCCCTATTTCTAATTCCTAGGAACAGTCACGATTGTAAAAAGAATTTTGCTAAGATAAACACATTACTTACATGGAACTCTCTTGGTCTGTGCTCTTGATAACAGGTTTGGAATTTGTCTCGCACCCAGCTTAGCTTTGCTAATAGCTGATCTGGCAAGTTGCAGATGCAATAAAGCAACACTAGAGGGAACTGCAACTGCAAAACGAGATCTATGGCCAGGTCGCCATTTTTACGTATTTCCCTGGGTTTATGGTATTTTACAGGCCGGCAACGGAAACTTTAATTTGCCTTGGAGTTCTGACTTGCGTAAAGGGAAATCGTAAAAAAAAATAAGAAAAAGGGAAGAATTTAGGAGCTGAAGGCTCTACTTCATAAGGAAATGTTACGTAAACACTTGGGCTAAATTAAAGAATTATATTTACAAAAGCAAGCATTTGAAGGGAAAATGGATAAGTAAATTGATAAAGGGCTTGCAACGCCTGAAGATCCTTCTAAGGGAGTCTTGATTAAAGGTAGGGCACAGGCCAAGATGAATCCACTGCAAATGGGTCCCTCTTAGAGGAAGCGGGTCTCTCTTAGAGGAAATAAGGACGAGGGATGAACACACATATGGCGGTTCCCTCAAGGATGACTGGAGTCTGGATTCGGACAGGGGAGATGAATGGTCTCTCAGCAAGCTGCATCACCTGCCCGCGTGTATGGCTGTCCCTTACGACTCCTCATGAGACTAACTCACTAACTAACTGCCCTTAACTGCTTCTCTTCCTTTTAAGGCACATGGCCAGGGGTAGGGGTCGTGTGCAAGCATGAGTCACTGGCCAGGTGGGCAGCGATTCCGTTGCTCTGGGTTTCCTGCGGAGGTAAGACAATTCAGGCAGCTTAATATGCCCTTAGAAAGTCCTTTTAAGAAGATTAGTTGGGCTAATCTTCATAAGGGAGTGGCATAAAGTATCCTCCTGGCCCCTGTTATCTGTGTCATCTCAGTATCTGTTCCTGGTAAAAAAAAAAGGGACAGATCGGAATGTTGATAATACAATCGGCCATGTGGTTCTCAATAAACAAAAAGGTAAATTAGGTGGGGAGGCGACTACTGTGCGAGACGTCTGAGTTATTATAATAATATATATATATATAATATATATATATATATATATATATATATATATATATATATATATATATATATATATATATATATATATATATATGTATGTATGTGTGTGAATATGTATATATAAATTTCTGACTTGCATTAGGAGCGAACCTCAGTCTCCCGAGTGACAGGCCAAGACAGTACCAATTGACCTACTAAGGTCATAGGAGAAGTTGGAACCTAAGTACTCGGTCAGTACTTGGGCATTTCCCTGGTCAGGTTTCTGAAGCCTAACATACCAGCACATTTTACCCAACTTCCTGACTCATCAGCAAGCCAGTCGGTACCATTTCATTCGAATTACCCCTCACCGTGAAATATGATGGAAATAATGAACACATGATCATGTGTTTCACAAAAATAAATTTGACTCACATCAGGAACGAGCCTCAGTCTCCCGAGTGACAGGCCAAGGCGATACCAGCTGACCTACCAAGGTCATAAAAAGAAGTTGGGACCTAAGGACTCTGTACCTGAGGTTTTCCCGGGCAGGCTTCAGAGGTACTCCCCCCCTGGCCTGTCACTCGGGAGACCGAGGTTTATTGCGGATGTCAGTCAAATTCAATGAAAAGTTACTGACTTGACTCACTGACGGGTAAAATTCACTAGTATGTTAGTCTTCAGAAGCCTGCCAGGGAAGAACCTCAGGTACCGAATACTTAGGTTCCAGCTTCTTTTATGATCTTGGTAGGGCAATTGGCAATGCCTTATCCTGTTACTTGGGAGACCAAGGTTCCATCCTGAAGTGAGACAGAAATTTGTTTCTGTGCAACATGTGCTCAAGTGTTCATATATTTATATATATATATATATATATATATATATATATATATATATATATATATATATATATATATATATATATATATATATATATAGCTGTGTATCTGTATCTGTCTTTTATATATATTATATATACAGTATATATATATATATATATATATATATATATATATATATATATATATATATATATATATATATATATATATATATATATATCATATATATACATTAATATATATATATATATAATACATATATATATATATATATATATATACATATATATATATATGTACTGTATTTACATACACATATATATGTATATTATATATATATATATATATATATATATATATATATATATATATATATATATATATATTATATATATACTGTATATATGTGTGTGTTTGTGTGTGTGCGCGCGCAACCCCATACGTATAGGCATGATGAAAAAAAAGGAAGCAGGTGTAAATGTTTGCAAGCTCTTCTAGAACGTTCGACGCTTGTGAGGGAAGGTTCAACGACGCTGTTATAGAATAGATTTAAACGGTAATTTCGCTAAGTGCTCTCTCTGCTCTTAATGGGAAACACTGGTCTTTGATTTTTGCTAATTATGACTCCTTTCCAAATGAACGTTTTTTCTTGGTGTTTGAAAATTAATTTTCCTCTATTTTTTTAATTAACTCTAATTGTATCTGTAATCTGGCATTAATTTCAAATGGAGATTGTAACTTCAAGGTGAGCATGTCTTCATTTGGTAATACTGTTTATTTTAAGTTGGAAATGCTCGATAAGGGAATTAGAAAAGGACTTGCTGATAATATTGCTTTAAACTTTGCCTTGTGGATTCATAGGAAAGGCCTGCTTTTTCTACTCTTGCATTAGTTCGTAAAAATTGAAATGTAGTAAAAGTAATTTGGTGGTGTTTTTCTTTATTGGTTGGGAAATATTGTAATGTTATAAGATGGAAAAAAGACACAAAACCGAATTAACAAAGGCATAATTCTTTCTTGGGTGTTTTGATAGAGACCTTTTAGTCCCTGAATTTAAAAGGAAAAATATATCAGATTGCTTGACATATGTCCTCATGAAAGGCATTTCAATAGAGGATTCACGTTAACGGAGGGAGAGGGGTTAGTGCAGTCAGTGCACCTCACGTGGTGCACTGTAGGCAGCGTCCCCTCGGCCCCAAGCTGCAACCCCTTTCATTCCTTTTAATGTACCTCCTTTCATATTCTCCTCCATCTTACTTTCCGCCCTATCCTAACAATTGTTTAGGCTTTGTTTTCAGTGGTAAATGACCTCACAGGTCCCATCGCTTGACATTTGACCTAAATTTTATATTTTAATTTCAGTATTCAAATAAGCAGTATGCAAACATATGCAGCAGTGAATTTGTCTACCATGGAAAAAGAAATTTATCATTTATGGAGGAATAATCAATCAAACTTCTTCTGCCGAGATTTCATTGAGCTTCTATTAGAAGTCAAGCTCAGGTTGTCAGTTAGAGGGCCAGTAATGAGAGAGTGAAGGAGATCTTGCTCTCCAGTGGTGATGACCGTAAGTGGAGGGCTTCCCTTAAGTAGTCACTCTTTGGAGTTGGTTCTAGCATGCCTCCCCTTACAGAAGCTGATGGAACTGCTGTATATTGCCCTAACAAAAGGCAGAGCTTTTTGCTCAAGTCTGTGAGCAAACAGTGTGGGGAGTCCTTTGGTGTTGCCTCAGTCATGCTTTCCAGAGTCTAATTTGTTTTCAGTGACCTTCAAATATAGGGAAGTCAAAACTTTGCTTCTGAGCCTTGACAGTTGCAGCAGCATAGACCCTAATGGGGTCTTTCCTAAAAAAAGAAAGAAAAAAAAACTGCCGATTTCATTGCTCTAAAGATTACTACTGTTTTCCGAAAGTTAGTTGGACTTGCAAGTTCTCCTTCTGTTTGGAGGAAACGAAACATTGGGACCTTACCTAAGGGACTAAGTCCGATCTCATGTCCCTCAGAATATACACCAGTTTCAATTTCCACCTTTTTTATCTGAGTTTGTTTAGAAGCTGCTCTCTAAGCATCTTGGTAGGTATGTTGATGATGATAATCTGCCACCAGCATTACAGTTTGAGTTTCATAAAGGCCTTGGTACTTACAATGCATTTTTGTCAATATCTGCCTTCTTGCAGAGTGCTCTTGATGGGGAAGCAGAGGCTTGCATGGTCGGTTCAGATTTCACATGGTCTTTGACCATGCGAATCATGAAGCACTTATTTACAGGCTAAGATTATTTGGGATAGGTAGATCTTTTATGACTATTTTGAATTCTTTTAATAGGCAAAACCCTAAGGCGCTTTGTTGATGGCCAGTATCACAGCACCTTCAGTGATGTCATTTCAAGTGTTCCTTAGGGTATTGTTCTCGGAACTTTGTTGTTTACTATCTGTACTAGTGACAAGTGGCAAGATCGAGAGAGCAAATTGATTGCATATGCTGATGATGCTACTGATCTAGCTGATGTTCCTTCCCTGTGCCGTAGGTGTGCGTTTGCAGAATCCTTCAATAGAGATATGGCACATATTCATGAATGGAGTAGGCTTTGAGGCTTGAAGCTTAACTCTTCTAAAACTCAAAGTATTATAGTAGATCCAAAGTAATTTTGCCTTTGCATTCTGTTTAAAATTTAAATGGTATGGTTTTTTTACGTGTAACTTTTGATAAGAAATTTACTTTTGAGAAGCATATGTATAATATTGCCTCCTCTGTTTCTCAAAAGGTTGGCATCTTGTGGAAATGTTTGTGTAAGTTTCACTTTGAAACTATTGTATATAAGTATCTTATTCACTTTTCTTCTTCCTTGTTTGGAGTCCTGTTTTCCAGTGTGGTCTTTTAGTAACGTTCATCTCGAACCTTTGCATAGAGTTATGTCAGCAGTCTAGTTTACGTCTATGCCACAAGTCAACATCAAAATAAAGTGAGTTCATTATGTTTGTTGCAGAATATGCCCTATAACAACATTCAACCCATCCACTCTACCTAACCTAGCTATTTTTTTGCTCGCAACACTAGGCAGGCTGCTGCTGCAAATAATGTGTCGTTTTCTGGTATCAGGTTTGATACTAAGTTTGCTAGGAGTCTTATCTTTGCTATTTCTAAAGTGTGGAATATTTGACCTAGTGCAGTTGTGGAATCCGCTGATCTCCAAATGTTTAAGGACGGAGCATATTCATTCCTGCTTTTTGTGTCGTCTGAATTCAGGCGTATCATTTTTATTTTATATTCCTTCATATTTATTTATTTATAACCTTTGCTTATAACATATCTCTCTCTACGGGCTGATTTCCCTTTGGAGCCCTTTCAGGTTCATAGCCTGTTCACTCTGCTTATAAGAGTTTTCAGCCAAAGATTTAAAGAAAGAGAGAAAGAAAGTGTTCATTTAGAGGTATGGAAATTTCTTATGAAGGTGTTTAAACAATGAGAACATGAGAACGATTTTTTAATCCCAAAACTAGACTTTGTTTCAGGATGTTCATGCATAAAAAGTGTGTTTAAATTTTTTTCTGTTTTCCTTGGTGTTGGGCTCAGCAGAGCAACCTTGAAAGTGCACTTCAGGCTATGGGGAATTTTGATACCAAGCATCCATTATCAATACGAAGTCTGAATTGACATTTTTATGAATCACTTATGGTGGCGTTAATTTTTTTTTTTTTTTTTTTTTTTTTGTACCAGCGCACATCGGTGTTCAAGGACATGGAAATGTAGACAGTGTGGTAAAGAGCATGGCAACACAATATGTTTAGAAGGGGTATCACCCCAAGTGTTAGGAAGGAAATAATGAAAGCTTTGCAAATCTCGTAGGGCATCCTGCTTGGTATTAACCAAAAACTACTGGAAATAACCGAATCAGCGCTCCCTTGAGTGTAAAGTACCATAAGATGGAAATTGGAAATCGCCCTTCGTAGTCTTAAGAAGTAGACAACTGTTTACCTCACGGATTTTTAATGGCTTAGGGAACCCTGTCACTCTTCGGCTATTGCGTGAGCTCCCTTGACTGTGCAGCACTTGATGATTTAAGTTTCTGAACCTTGAGGAGTTTAGCAGCTGCACCCTCTCCCAAGTCTCGAGATGAGAAGGGTAACTGCCGTCTTTCAAGGTTCTCTAAAAGGCTGTTGTACACAAAGCAAGTGGCATTTTGGTTTTGTTTTGGAAGTACGTAAAATTATTTTTTTACGGTTGCTATGTTTTGTAATTTTATCTAAAATTTGTTGAGTGCAAGTTATGAAACGCGCATTAAGTGAATGATTTTTATTTGAGCTGACAAGATATTAATTTTTACAAATCCAAATTTGTAACCAAATATTTCTGGTGTTGTTGATTATAGCCTTTGCGATGCCAGGTTATATCAGCAAATAAATTAACCAGTACCAGTGTCATCAGATTTGTCAGACTCAGTCCTTTATTTAGCCCAAGGCTAAAGGAAAATAATGAGAAATGTTGGTATTTAGTTCCAAATCAAGAAATAGGTTAGCAAATTCAAAGAAATCTTTTAGGAGGCAAAAGAAACACGAGTTGAACCATGCAGTGTGGAAATTACTAATCACATTTTGATTGTTAGCATTGCTCGTTTGGTGGGTTTTATTGAAGTACAGAGTAAGAGTAGAAGTTACAGGTTTTTACCGTATGAATTGCCTTTAATTCAGTCCTTTTAGGTTAAGACAGCAGAAGGACTTCTGGTAGCTGAATATATCTCAGAACAGGAATGCTATGTTCAGTGTGTGCTTGAATTAAGGAAAAAAGTGTTAAAGCTGATGCAGCATTATGAATCATGTTTTCATTGTAAGACAAGTTTGGAGCAATAGGAGCAGAGTAAGAGTTGGATTTATCATCAAAGACATAGAAAATCGGAGGGGAGATTAGAGAAAAAAAAAAGAAAGATGTATTGAGGCCCTTTCTTAAATCGGCAGAATTCTAATAGAATACTGGTTCCTCATGCATATGTGACACTGAGTCTGGAATTGACAGACAAAGAAAGAGCATTCTGACAGAGAGGTGAAAAAGATTTAGATATGGAAGAGAGGTCTTAAAAACACAAAGAGATATGAAGGGAGCAAATGTTGTATCATAAAAAAAACTAGTACAAAGAGGTTTGATTAGACTTGGCAATTATGAAAAAGGAAAGCTAGTTTAAGAAAGATTGGCTAGCAGAGTCATTGGCGACAAGTAAGTGAATGGCCTTAAAGTGTTAAGACAGAGTTCTTAGAAACACCGACAGAAGTGAATGGAGCAAGTGTTGTATCTATCAAAAACTAATACAAAATAGTTTGATGAAAATTGATAAATTTAGAAAAGTAAACCTTAATTAAGAAAGAGTGGTTGGCAGACCCTTCTGAATTAATTAGGTGAACGACCCAGAATTTGAAGATAGTAGACAAATGATATCCCTTAGACCTGCAAGATGAGTGACCAAATGCCACCAGATTACGTTCACAGCAGCCGTAATGGTGTTCTAGAAGGCGTAGGTTTGTGTTTTCGAAATTATGAGGCTTCACTGTACTTCTGTTTTATGTGGGAACTAGCTGAATTAGTACGCCACTGAAATTATAGCTGAGCATAAATGACAACAAAGTAAGAACCAGCTTGCCTTAAATTCCTTATTGAGTCGTGCAGTAATACTTTTAACTACACACCCTATGCAGCAGAAAAATATTTGAAGAGCTAATAATGAGATAATATTCTTTTTTCTTCTGCTCCTGTTATTTCTCTCTGTATTTCTCCTCTGTATTGTTTCGTCTGTTACTTTGGTGTACTTTTAAGGCATCTAATAGAAATTTTAATTAAAAGGCGACGAAGGTTAAATATATAACGCTTACTAATCTGAAGCAGCACATTGATAACTTATTTTCCTTGTTCTAGTGAACATCTTCGTGCTACTCACTGAGTTGAAAATGATGGGAGGGAGCACCAAATATTTAAACAGTATTGGAACCAGTCAAATGAAATTATTACTAGATATTAAGGCACAAAATAAAAAGAGTTTAGAAAATTACGGACCTGAACAACGTCCTATTACTCCGTAATGAGAAAGATGATTCGCCTTGTGGAAGTTTTTGGCTTTACAAGAAGTCTATGAAAATTATACTAGTAATAGAATGGGAATCTTGAAATATTAAATTAACTTTTAACTTGCAGTAGTTAACGCATAGTTTGTTTCATTCATGTTTAAAGTGACGATTTTATTTGAAATTATATCACAGTAAACTCTAGTTAATACCAGTGACTAAGTAATAATGAATGTGAAACACTTAGCAATTGTTTATCCTTCTCTTTAGTAATGAGAAAAGTATTCCCATAACATACCTCAGTTTTCGTCAGTGTAATTCGGATATTAAGGGTGGAAGTGTTTCTGACAGGTACCCAAAGAATAATTTTGTTATGGAGCATATGTAGATACCCCAATAAAATCAACAATTTAGATTGCTTACCGGAGGTTCATCTAGTTGCAGTAGCAGGAATTTTTGAATGCTTATCGCCTTTTATTGGATATCAGTGTTGCAGATGCAGATCAAACTGGCAGTGATATGGAGCAATTTAATTTGAATCATAATTGCTGTTGTGTAAATGCAATGTCGTTGCCACATGTATCTCGTGAACTTGTTGCACCTTATCACCAGTTGATTATAATTATATTGGGATATTGACTTAACATCATTCAATAGAAAGCGCATTTCAGACGATCGTTACAGATCATCGTCATGTTATCAGGCCGTACAGCACACGACTATGGCAGCAACAGAAGAACTGCTTAGGCCACACCATTTTGACTGTTTTCCTTGAATTCTGCAGCCAGCAATGACACTAAATGAAGTCTTATTTATGCGGGTATTTTGTATGCCAAAGGAAATTAGTAAAATTCATGTTGTTAATAGCACTCCAACTTTCTACCTCTCCTAAACAAACTGTTCAAATGTATTCTCCCTTATTTGAAAAGATAGTAGGCATATATATCATCTTGCAGTTCATTTAGACCAGCTCTGATCCCGGCGCTCACTTAGGGACATCTTTTCTTAACGGTAGATATATCAGAGTTCCAAATTTAAACACGTAGGAGGCAACTAAAGACACAGAATAAGAGGCGCAAAATAAAACATGACATTCACCATTCTAATTGCTGTATTAATTATTACGATTAAAAGAAATGTAATACAACTAAAGCAAAATTTGAGCACATGCTATTGGAAATAGGAAGTTGCTCATGATTCTTTTTCTTTAATTTTGTAGGATACAAAATGGGAAGAAAAGTTGATGACAACAGAAGCCATTGACATTTCCCCGAGATTCCTCTTGTTTCTTTTTCAGCTGTTTCTAATATATCTTTCAGATGATTCCAAGCGTATGTCCTTATTTTCACTCATTTGTTTCATGGTTGAATGTGGCGCAGCACTCTGTTGTTTAGTAAACATTTCAGTCTGTTAGATCTAAAATTTACAGAGGAAGAGCAAGTATTGGTCATCACTATCGCTCTCCTAACTTGCAGTTTAATAAAATTCAGTGGTATATCAATGTAAATTTTATTTAAACCCGACAGTGATTTCACCTAAGCAAATTAGATATGATTTAGCCTCTAGTCATGCTGTTCTACTGAAGTTATAGTTATTTATTGATATATATAGTATATATATATATATATATATATATATATATATATATATATATATATATGTGTATGTATATATATAATATATATATATATATATATATATATATATATATATATATATATTTATTTATTTATTTGTTTTCCCTTGACGTGTATTCTCCTTTAGTGTATGTCGGTTTGTACTTTAGATTAAGCGATGTTTATTTTGCGATGAAGATTATGATAAGCGTGTCTTTGAATAGGCATTGTGCAAACTGAGGGAAGACCTTTTCAGCCCTAATCTAATATTAGAGGAAAACTGGAGTGTATGCCGTGGATTAAAATTAAGCCGCTATTGAAAATTAGCTTAAGGACTTAGGCGTGGAAGGCTGGGAGGTCACGGCTAATTACTCCCAAGATCCAGACAGTGTCATATTTTTGGGGTCAATTTCTCCTTGCATATGCGGATTAAGCACGTCAAATCTCCCTTTTTTTCCGAAATTTTCCCGTCACACATTCAGTAAACGTAACGGTTGCTTTGTTGCATAATGTGTTCCATGCTAGTTAGTTTAATTGTTATGTAGTACTTTTTTTTTATTTTGCACTACGTGCTTTTGCGGTTGTCGTAAAAGCGAAATTGTCTTTGTTATGTCTTATTATTTACCTTCCTCTATGGTTGCCGTATGTTGTATCGTCTGCTTATTGATATGATCAACACATCAGAGAAGCACATTTTGAAAAGATATTTGCCAGTTTTGATAATGGTAGCTTCGTTTGTAGTAGTGCACTTATTACACTCTAGAGTGAAATTCCGATAAAATCTTCATTACTTTAAGTTATGTTTTGAATACAGTAAGAAAAAAATAAGTGCTCGCAAATTTTACGCAAAAGTTGATCTTAGTGCAAGTGAAAGATAAGAAGGGTTGAAATTGTTGGATTCAGTGGTTTACTTAGCCCATTCGAAGTCAGAAAAATGAGAAGGGTGATATAAAGAAGCCGTAAAAATATTAGTGTATGTGACGAGTTGGATCTAGGTTTTTAGATGCTTTGGTGATGTGGAAAGAATACAGGATGATAGGGTGGTGAAAAGTCAATAATTTGGAAGTGCTAGGGGGTGGGGGGCAAGGAAAACCTGGAAGGTTGTGGGTAAATGGAGTAGAAGAGGTATTGGAATGTAGGGTAATATATTCAGCTAGTGAGAGACTGGTTGCTAGGTAAAAATATGTGGTGTGGTGTGTGTGTAGCATTTAGCGCATTGCTGATGAGCACGTGCTACAGTTATGTGAAGCGACTGTGTTGGGCTTTCTTCACATTGCATTCATCCTTGATACAATAGTTAAATAATGAATGTTGCACCAGCATTCTGGAGCCACTCCTGCTTGGGAATGAAATGATTTCTATATATATATATATATATATATATATATATATATATATATATATATATATATATATATATATATATATAGTTAGTGGGAAACCACTTCCTACAAACCTAAACCTCCAAACTGCCTTGCAATCCAAATAACGTAATTTTCGTACTGATACCTAACTGAGGAAGGGCTTGAGAAACTCAGTCCCTACATAAATTTCCATCCATGCTCCCATTGCACCTGTTTATCTTTCCTAAAGACCTGGTGACTGCTTGGATTACCTCTTTTCAGATAAAAGGCGAATGGAGACGAAGCGTGCCGAAAATCCGCCAGAAAGGTTGAGTCCCCCATAAAAACTGGCGCACATGGGTTGCCAGAAGTAGCCAGGATTTGGAAGATTCCAACAGAGAAAACGAGGTGACTGAACCGCCATCTTGCGATCCCAGTGACCTCTGGAAAGAGCAAAAAATTATGCCCCCGAGGTCGTATAAGGCGAGAAACAGTGGTCGTCGGCCTCAGAAACCTCCCAGTAGCAGACTAACACACATCCCCTTGCATGCTCCTTATTGAGCTGACCCCTCCATTGGTCATCTTTCGACCACCCAGTCACATTAACTATGCATTCCCATTTAAACGCATCCCTTCCCTCCAGACCTGGTGAATTCGACGAGGCCCCTCCTTCGCTTCGTTATAAGGTAACGTCCTGATCCTAGGTTCTTTCAACAGTCACGTACCTTTAATCTTCCACTGCACTGTCATTTTCTTTTCTGAAGTGCGAGTTATCACAAAGACCTGACACGCTTAGCTCAGCATGAATTTTAATGCAAGTATATCGTACCAGAATCGAGTTATCTTGGCACCTCTCCGCAACCCTCGATTCGCCCGGAGATCAAAAGCACAGGTAATTATCCTCTTGTGTAACCGCTGGCATTGTCAAATTGCAGATGGTACATCGTCTGTGGAAGCATCGACTTGTCTTGTGCTTCTTGCAGTGAAAAGGCCACTGCACTCAATTCTTCAGTATCCCTTTCAAGAGGATTAATCATAGACTCTTCAATATTTGGAACAGTACCAGAATACTAACCACGTGGCAGTCCACTGTTGTATCTGCCTATCATTCCCAGCGTCCTGATTGACGTGTTTAATTGTAATATATTCCATTTAAAGTAAACCTAAGTGTTTATCTGCAAAAGCCCTTGTTGGCGGTACGGGCCTTCAGCCCAACTGTTTTTCTGTTTAGCTTCCCTACCTGACGAGAAATTGCAGTCAGAATCTCAAGGTGTATTAGTAAGCCCCGTTCACGAAGCTAGACCCCAGATTGGACCCTGAACAAGGAATACAGTAAGTAGGCCAGGTAAGAACTTAAATATAATATATATATATATATATATATATATATATATATATATATATATATATATAAATATATATATATATATATATATAAATATATATATATATATATATATATATATATATATATATATATATATATATATATATATATATATATTATATAATATATATATATATATATATATATATATATATATAATATATAATAATATATATATATATATATATATATATATATATATATATATATATATATATATATATATAATATTTCAACATTAAGTCATTTCTAATAGAAAAACCAACACAGCGTGACTTACATTACTACTGGCACAGTACACATTGATTTTCCCTGTACATATGCAGTGGCATTTACCTCTATCTTGAACACAAGTTAAAGGTCCTTCTTACCAGTTGCTCTTTCATTCCATCTATGAAGTAATTTAGCTTTTGAAGTACAGTACTTTCTATTTTCATCAGTTAATCCTCCTCTCGTTTCCAAATAACTATAACTTTGAAGTGACTGTTGAGGATATAAGGAGGGCAATTACGAGGCTGACTGGAAGGTTTTCGGAGTTGATGGGATGATGTAGTACGGTAGCAATGATGTGATTGAGTGGCTGACCATGGTTTGTAAGGTGTGTGTACTGTAGATAGGGGAAAGGTTCTCAAGGAATGGGTGAGGGTAATAATTTGTCTGTTGTATAAAGATTAAGGTGATAAAGGAGACTGTAAGAATTATGGGGGCATAAAATTGCCTAGAACACCAAGGAAGGCATATGATAAATACTTGGTAAAGAAAGATTTTTGCCTGAGGGGTTCATAGGGGATGAAAAGCATTAGTTTATCCAAGAGAGAGGCTGTATGGATCAACTGTTTGTTATGAAACGGATACTTAAGAAATTTGAAATTGTGGGTAAAAATTTGTATGAAGCATACTTGGACGTAGATAAAGCTCAAATTACAATTGACAGAATTTTGATGGTGTATGATACAGAAGGTATGTCTCTGTAAGCTTATAAACGCTTTTCAGCAGATAATTGCATATTTCATAAGAATCATTCAGATAGTGAAACAAGTATGAAATTTGCACAAGGGTTTTTAAAGTTCCTCTATCAGAAAAAGCAGCTGGCTACGCAAAAATTTAATATGGCGGCTAAATCAGTGATGGCGGCCAGTATCGACAGATTTGGCCAATTTTCACTGAATGGCATGTATTTGTTTCTAGCAATATGGCAAAGCTCTTCCATACTATTTCTTGTGAATATTATGTTTCTGTAGCTTCCCAGCAAGGTTTAATTTTTAAATATGGGGGCCATATGGTTGTTACAGTGCAGAAACAATAATTATAATGAGAAATAATGCCCGTTCAACAATTATCGTTGGCATGGATCTTGGTTTTGTGGTTTTAGATCCTAATGAGGCCATCTCTTTCGAATAACTCATCAATTTTGAAGGAAAATTAATAAATGTAAAAGAGTGTATGTCTGCACACAAATCAGGGCAATAATCATGACACTACCGCTGTGTAACTCAGCATGGGGTTCAGTGCCGCTAATCCAGCTACTAATCCTGCAGTTCAGACTAGTAGTTGTAGTATAGCTAGTTTAGTGTCCCAAATGCTTTCTAACAGCCCAGACCAGCTATAGTTAGATAGCCGCACCTGAATAGACAGGATGCCGCAGCGAGAGCTGAGCTACAGGTTGGGGCTGTACATGATGGTTCATGTACTACTCCGGATGGGTGCAGACTGCACGGGACTTAAATGGCATGGATGAATGGATCGGGCCAGGTGTAGGGAGACCCGAACCTAGTTGAATCCTTACACAGGAATGTGTGCTTTGTTTGCTGTGGTAAAAGGATAACCCCCGGCCTTAATCAAAAGTGAAATCATGGCAGAAATGTGATGCCAATCCAATATTGAGCAGTAGAAAACAAACTGAGTTTGTGTTGTCTTTGTCAGAAGGACAAAAGAGGTGAGTACTTCTGACATCACTCAAGTCATCATGTCCTAGACCATGATGGGTACACAATGCTGGCAAGGAACATTCCCATGTTCAGTGAAATTAATGAAATGCCACTGATAATGGATCCAGCAAGGTTGATGAAGGTGATGGCATAGAGGCTACCTCAGGAAAATGCAGCAAAATAATGTGAACTGTCGCTTGTTGTTTAACAACACCAACTGACCGCAAGAAAGCGACAATCCAATGACCAGACTTAGCAAACACTGAGACTAATGCAAAACTGCACCGAAACCACAGTCATGACAATGAAGTTTGCATTTTCAGAGAAAGTGGCACCTGCATCTGATCTCAGACAGGCTAGTACTATGGGCCTTGACTTGAAATTGCGTGAATGCAGAGATACTTAGTGATGGCAAGCTCTTGCAAGCTGACTGGTGGGGATGTCACGCATGGAGTTTAAGTATCACCATGCCTGTCTTTGTGCCCCTCTTACAACAGAAAAAAGGTCCCACCTGAGGAGCCTTGAGAAAGACCAAGGTAGCACTGAGTCAGCATCAGATGTGTATCCATCTTAGTTCTGTCAGAACTGATGACATACATTGTTGAAAACAACCTGTTCAGATGATCCAGTCACATTTCCTGGTTGGAGATATCATACCTCTACCAACAACGTCTGGAACAAATTAGTGTAGAGTCAAAGCAGTAAATTCCACGAGACTCAAAGACAAACTTCTGGCAGAAATTCCAGAACTTGAGGCTCATAACTAAGAGATGTATTACTTGCATTTCAAAAGGATGTGGGAAAAGCACTTGCTCAATCATCTGATCTTTCAGAGGCAGTTATCATTGCTAAAGCAGCAAATATTCTCAGAAAGTCTACTTGATCATCAGTCACGGTTTGATGGCACATTTTCTGAGGCTTGTGGTACGAGTACTCTGTGCCTCCTCTCCTGCTCCAGTTTGTAGGGATGGTTGAGCATGGCCACATCAAGTCACAGTTGATGATTTGGAGCATCAAAGTCAGATTCAGGCCATTGCATGTCATGCAGTTCAACTGCTACCGATACAAAGAGGGAGCAACAACTCATAGACACTCCAAAGACAGAGAAACACCATTCCCAGTCTACATGGGACCTTAGTCTACAAACCAGAAGAGAAACCTGGTTGAAATGCTACATCAGTATGGCCTCAGTATCTCTTAAGAGACAGAGTACTGGAGGTCTCTGCACAGTTAGAGATGCCACAGTTAGCAAATATGTGGAGGAGGGGTGTGGTCTGTCCCCAGTACTGCGAAAGGGTTGTCACCACTGCAGTGATGGACAACACGACCACAACCCATCTGCAACTACTGCCACTACCTCCCTTCCATGAATTAGCAGTACCATATTTCAGCACCCCACCAAGGAGAACACTGGGACAGGAAAAGACAGCAACTAAAGTTTGCACCTGAGAAAGTGAGGTCGGTGCCTGAATTGCGGACACATTCACAAACATCTCACCAGCTTCTCCTTTCAAAACAAAGAACCCTGTGCCACCAAACACTGCAATACCAAAGCCACCCACAGATATCTTGGGGCCACAGCTTGCACTGGAGTATCAGTGGCTGACAAGGTCATAGTCACCCAGGAAATAGATGATGCAGTGAATCTGACGGGTCAGCTCATCACGCCTCAATGAAGAGAAGCTCAGAATTTGAAGTAACCATAACTTCATTGCTTCCTTCCTGCTGGATTGTGGCTCATTCTGTTGCTACGACTCAAACACGTGATGCAGAAAGTGCAGGATGTCACTGATTTTCTGAACCCTGGCCAGATACCCATAATCACAGCTGATCAGCCACCCTATGCCGTAGCAGCAGGTGCAGGCAGGGCCTGATCAGTATGGCACATAAAGACAAGTATCTGGTAATGTTTGGTGGTCTGCACATTGGAGATGGCAGCAATGACATCTCTTGGGTACTTTCTTCATGGCAGTGTTGACAGAGCCCTGGTGGGAGGCAGGAGTTGCTTCCTCATCTGGAACTGCAGAATCCTTCCTGCAGCTGCTGCAAGTGCAACCAGACACGCAGATGCACCAGGTTACAGCTTCTAGTTTGTACAAAACCTGAGGACAGCATACACTGACTACTGTGCTGAGAAAGCAAACAACAAATGAGCAGGCATTAGAGTTTGAGGAGTGGTGTGACCTTCGAAGACAGCAGAGTCCACAGTTCCACTTCTGGCACATGGTGTTGTCCATGGAACTTGTGATATTTACTGATCAGGTCCTTCCGTGAGGCCACTTGTCCTCTACGTTGTAGCATTGCATGAGCTGATACCCCCACTCTTTCCAACAATAATGCTCTATGCTGCTGGGCCTCATTCACCTAGGGACATAAAGCTTTACCCTAGAGAGTCTTCACACCCAGAGTTGCACAAGGAGTTCAAGGCTGGCAACTTTGTTGTGCACAAGACCAGCCGCAGTTCTCAGCAATGGCTTTCAAGACCAAGCTCATGAGCAGACCAATGCCTTTATAAAGGCTGATGGCGGAGGCCATTGGGCTGGACTAAAGATCCGTCAGCACTCAGAAGATGGATGGTGGCTGGCCTATAGAGATCATCCGCTTGGTGTCTGTACACAAAACAGAGGTTCAAAGTAAGGAGTCCTCCAATGAGCAGACAACACACCATGAACAAACACCCCATGCGCAGAAGACATTCTTGAGAGAGTCAGCAAGCTGTCAATTGGCTTTGCAACACTTGGGAAGTCCTTTTCAGGAAGAGAGCCAGATCTGTATTCCATTGACAACAAAGACATTGCCTTGACCCCAGCTCAGCAGAACTTACAGACACACCTTTGACAGAGGTGTCACTAAATTCCTGAAGTTTTCAGACTCTTTTGGCAAACAATGCAGTCTCCTCTATGAGTCGATAAAGAAGAACAGAACTGACTTCTTCAGGCAAGAAGCTGCTCCTGTAGAACAGTCAAAGCAGAAACTTGAAGGAGGATTGCCAGCTTTTTCAAAGCTATTTATATCCTGTCAGAGCCGTGAATGTGATCTGCAGGAATTCTTTCCAGCACGAGAATCAAACATTCCCTAGCTTCCCTTAGTGAGGGTGGTAGGCTGTACACATGTCAGAAGTCTCAGCTGACCTCGGTCCTGAGAGTCAAGTTAGAAGACAAAGAACCAAAGACTGATGTCCTCATTGTAGATGGACTGCTTTGTCCATGCCTTGCCACCAAAGAAAGGAAAGACCTTGAGGGGCTATGCACTTTTATGACTTCTTGCCTGTGATACAATCCTATAGCAAAGTACACATCATCACATCTGTATTTGATGTATACAATACATCCAGCTCAAAGCTGAGACCAGGCCCAACGTGGGTCAAGGAGGAAGAAGGCGCATAGGTGACAGACAAGAACACAATTCCATCCAACTGGCGTTAATTTCAAAGACACGATGCCAACAAGACAGAGTTGTTCCAGTTCCTGGTAGACAAAGTTGCCCAGATGTTGCTACAAATGTTGTCATTGCCACGAAAGGGTCTGCTGTCCTCAGCACTCATGAGGGCTAGCCTCAGGACTGAAAAAGTGCTCTGCTGAGGAAGCTGACACCCGCATTTTCTCCATGCCAACATGCCACAGAACATGGAGCCAAGACCATCACGGTTAAAGCAAATGACACAGATGTTCTTGTCGTTGCAGCTCGGGTGCTTTCCACCTCCACAATCTAGGCTGTTAGGGTGGCTATTTGGCCAAGGGCCAGAGCCTCAAGTGCTGGGATTGCTGTGCATGACCCGTGCAAATTTCATGAGAAGGTGAATGGCATGCCTTCTTCCATGCGTTCACAGGCTGTGATACAGTGTCAGCCTCTGGAGCAGGCAAGACCGCTCTGGCAGACATGGAACATCTTTCCAGAGGCCTCCACTGTGTTCTCCAAATTGAGTCACCATCCCTCTCAGAGGGAAGAGGAGTGACCATTGTCCTGAGAGGTTTGGTTGTACTTATGTATGAAAGATCCACCCAGCACTGCTGGCACTGTGGATAGAGGAGGTTAGTAGACTGGAGGCGTTTGCCAGAAACAAATGGCATATGAGGCCATTCCACCAACTAGGGGAGCTCTCTCCAACACACTGCTGCCATGCCACCAGGCTGGCTTTTCAGGGGGCAGGCCACCCAGTGTCAAATAAGAGCCAGAGAACCCCAAGGAGTGGGGATGGCAAAAGTCTGGTGAAGTATGGTATGTCCTCTGGACAACCAACTCGCCCTTAGCTGCAAGAGTTGGCTAACAGCTTACCAAAATGTGGATGCAAAGCAGGCTGTCGGGAAAGCGTGCAAGTGCTATGCTGGCTCCCTGCACAGCTCTGCACCAAATGAAGTCTAGATAAATATTGCCCTCTCTCTTCAGTAGATAATCTAGCTTGACATCCAATCCCACATGCTATGCTCTACCTTTCCTTATCCTCGAATTTTTCAAAGGTGTAGGTTGAGACCTATACATAGATTGCTGCATTTAGGTCCATTTCTCTTTCTCTTTTCTTTTTATGGTTACAGTCTTAGACACAATGTTGTATGTGACCATCATTACTATTTCCAGTTGAAAAATAGTATATTAGTTAAACTGTCTGACTGCCATGAATATACCATTAAATAAAAATGCTGGTCTCTCATGCACTAGCGCTGTGGATAGAAAAAAACTTTTATGGCAACCATTTTGTACGCCATCTTGGTTACAATTCATTTAGTAAGGGTTTTCAATAAAATGTGTGGTATGGAACATTTTTATAACCTAAAAGTCGAGGTTTAAAAAAACTGGCATATTCCATCCAATAGATGCTCCCAAACCAGTGAATCTCAGATAGATGGCGGCCATTTTGAAAAATAGCCATCTTGGATTTTCAGGTGGCCAGCGCCCCTTTCTAAGAGAGCGTAGTCTTAGGAATGTTTGTGCCAAATTTCATGCTTGTTTCACTATCTGAACAATTTTTACAGCAATCTGCTGCACTATTTGTTGAAATATGTACAGTAGATGGAAGAGTGACTGGTTGAGTTCAAAAGTGGATAGGAGACAAGCGTGTTTTGTTTCAGTGGCTCTTGTAATTTCTTTATAGATGCAGTGATACGAGAATTCCATTGAATTATAGTTTTCCATGTGTTGGAAGACTGTTAACCTTGTACATAACATATTAGTCATTTTTGCCTAGCCACTGATTTTATTCCAAGAACAGTGAGGAAATTCACAATTCGCTCAGGACCATATCCTTAAATTCTGAGATCACTTGCACTCTTTATATTATGGGATATCTTTTTGGGCAAACTTGGTCGCTACTCTGTTGTGTATTCCTTTGCCGTTTTTTTTTTTTTTTTTCATAAATTTGCTTTTCCCACTCATTAAAGAAAAAGTCCCTCTGTTCCCGAAGGGAAAACAGCAGAGTGCTGTATGATGCGCGATAAATAACTTGGTATACCTTATAGTAATCATTAATTATGGAATACTAATTCGTGTATAAATGTTGCAAGTTAATTGCGGAAAGCAAGAGTCTTACCATCAAATGCCTGAAAAACAGTAGTTGTATCCCTATGCGTCGTCATCCAGTAGAAAGCGGAGTGGCAAACCAGGTTTACCTTAGGTTTTTCTGAGTTGGTGACCTCTTGCCAATGTTTTGAGTAGGTTTTCTATCATTTGACGTTTTGTTTGTTAATTAGGCTTTGCTTTGAAGTGGTTTTAAAGAGCCAGATGAGTTGACCCTCTGCGTCTCGAGGAAGTGAAATGAAAAGCGAATTGATATCGTTGGTTTTTCGATGTGATTTATATCATAAGTTTGTCACATAAAATTCCTCTACGTTTGTGACAAATACGATTATTAATTATAGGGATAAGTATTACTATACAATTTCAGATTTTAAGACCGCCTTGAAGATCAGATGATAAAACATATTTTGAACCAAAATCATTGTTCAGTCATTGTTAAATCAGCGTGTTTTATGTTTTCAATAGATTTTTACTTTGCCGTTCAGTTGCAGTAGTTCTGTAGGCAGCATGCAGTGTCGTGAAAAAAAAAAAAAAACAAAAAGAAAACACCCCAGTCTGCTCTTTCTGTCTGTCTGTCTGTCTCTCTCAACTTCCACTAGACCTCAATATTGATTTATTATGTCATCACGCAGCCCAACTCCCCTTTCGTTTTTACGGTGGGAGATGTCTGTGATCATAACCTTATGAAAGTTTGTATGAATTTAAAGGGAAAAGGAGGGTTCTCTCTGAACAGTTTTTGCAAAAATCCCATTTGTTTTATCCTTTACCATTGACTGGAGTTTGTCACTTATCTTTGTGTTATTTGGCTATTTCTTTTTTATGTTTTTCACCCGAAGGACCAATCGTATTTGTAACTTGATATTAATCTCTTCGATAAGTTATGTCATTCATGAAGTACTGGTAAGGGGTTTCTGTCTTTATCGCATGGGTGAAATAGTGTACTATAACAATGAAGAAGTTAAGACTAGCTCATCGCCCAACTATGGTTATGCTCATTTTAATGTTACTGACATGTAGACATTGCCCCAGGGTGTCAGAGGGACTGATTTTGCCC
>NC_089741.1:62088463-62125963 GCF_040412425.1 Macrobrachium rosenbergii
ATATATATATATATATATATATATATATATATATATATAGAGAGAGAGAGAGAGAGAGAGAGAGAGAGAGAGAGAGAGAGAGAATTGAAAATTTTCAAGGAGTTTAGGAAGACGTGAAATAATAAGAGTTTTACCACATGTAAGATTATTCTGGTCTTGGATGAAATTTGTTAGCGTTGCTGTGTCATCTTACTCGCAAAAGAATTGTTTATGGGAAGCTCTTCATAACGGAAAGAACTTAATAAAGTTAATCATAATGTAACGAGGTTAGCTCGAATGGGTTTAGGTCATGAACTCGAGCGCTATTACCTCTCTCTCTCTCTCTCTCTCTCTCTCTCTCTCTCTCTCTCTCTCTCTCTGGTTTCGATTAATATTATAAACGGATAGATTTTGTTTATGTTCTTTTTTGGCCTTTTTTTTTTGCTCTTCCGTTCAAATCGTGTTCATTGTTCTTTAGTGGTCAGTTGCATTACCAGTTTTATTTTGTTTGTAGATTATTAGTTATTTTTTTTAAATCTCAGGATAAAATCTGCAAGATATTATTAACAGTATTTGAAAATTTTCATCAACACCATTATTCTAATGACTACGGACGCTCTATTTCTCCAGAATATTACTTCTGGAAATTGGGTTACGGTACTGTACTGTCGCTATCACAGATAGCTCAACAATGGGCGAGATAAGGGCCGGTGATACCTCCATCTGTCAATAGAAGGGTGGCCAACACCAATGGGTGGTTTTCTCGATAACTTGCCGCCTCGTTTCCGTCGGCCACAACCGTACCAACGCTCTGGCATCTCCGTTATGTTATTGTCTTGCAAGAGATTTAATTGTTACGGTGCTTACAACGGAATTCCAGAGGTTCGTTAAATACCGAAGCACCAAACAGACTTGAAAGATTCAGGGAGGAGGAGGCTTTGCTCTTGTATCGGTTATGTCGTTAAAAGGAGATCAAAAGTACGTCATCAAAGAATGTCAACAGAATCATTTTGAAAAGGGGAAATATTCAGGCCCAAGAGTCAAGGAAAACAGAAGAAAAATGATTTGGGCCGTTTGATTTCGCTATATCGAAGGCTCAAGAGGGCCAGTGTTGGGTAAGTGGAGGAATATGTATGCGTTGGGACATGTTCATTGAAGCTGAAAGAGGAAGAAGGAATGCGCGCCGTGTGTTTTACAGCTTTTGTGCCGGTGGATGGAAGAAAAAGGGAAAATGTTTTCTCTCTTGAAGGGAACGTGAACAGTATATAATTTTTGCAACAACTCCAATCATTGTTTTCATTCGCATCACTTGTAATTGAATATATTTGTTACTGAATTTGAGTAAAATTTTGCGATAAAATGTCAGCTTTTCTCTTCAAAATATATGGCAAGTGAAATTTTTGCCCAGATGAGAACTATTTTTGATAAGAGGAAGTATTGAAATTATAAGGATTAATCATAACTCATCCACCGACTTTCGTTTCTCATTTTTAGTAGTCTAGTTTATTAGCACAATAAATGTTGAAAGAGAATGTTTTTGACTTTTGATTATAATTAAGGTAATGAGTGGCCCGCACCTACAAAGGTAGGGTGGTTTATTAGGAAAATTGGAACGCACAGGAAGGTAGGAAGTTCTAAAGTTGTGGCTGCAAAGTAGATATATCGTTGTACCTGTCGTATAACTTACGTCATTATTTTTGAGAAGAATCTTACAGTTAAAGTAGCTTTGGCAATAGGGTGGCGATTGCATTTGGTCAAATAAACTCTTATTTGGAAGTTTCAAAAATAGCATAGTGGAAATAAATTATTCGAAGTAATTTTGTCTTTGAATAAGGTAATGCTTTTCATCCGTATACCACTGTTGTAACATTGTTTTTATAAGAACTGTGTCTGACCTTACCTTCAGTCGTAGGTGTGTTCTGGGACAGACTGATGATTCCTGAGGTACTCGAGGGGAGGAGGGTGCTTTTTTGAAGAGGTGATCTAAAGGTGACTTGCGAAGTGGCGACCCCACCTTCTGAGTGTGGCTATATGATATTGGTTTTGGGGGCAGTTTGGGCTGAATATTCATATGGCATGCATTGATGTACCTGATTAAAAAAAGTTTTAATGACCTTAAAATGGGCAATGCTCTAGGAGACCTTCCTCTCACAAGACACTTATTATTCTTTATCTCTTGTTTTTCATCATATATGAAGACCAGGAAAAAAGAAACAGGATTATAAGTGATACTGGAAATGCAAACGCTTTTTGCTATTAAGCGGAAAAATCTTGATATAAGATGCAGGATGCAATGAATATTTATGGAATAGCTCTTAGCAAATGTGGACCAAAGATATTTGTTGACACTTTTTTTGGCGAAAGTGTTATTAGTAAAGGAAGGAGTTAAAGTTCATTCCATTGTATCATTAGCTGGTCAAAATACAGAGTGGTTGCGACGCGAGAAGCTGGATACCGCTAGTGGAGTTGTTAGAGCATCAGAAACATTTAGCTGTTCTGAACAGAAGATGCAAAAAGAATAAAGAATCAGGGAATTGTGAAGGTGAAGTCTACAGGGATTGTAAATGAGACAGCCACATCATTGCCATTAAGACCAAAGGTAACAAAGGTGAGGATATTAAGCAGTACATGCCAGAGGAAACTGAAAATGCAAATATTGTGTACAGTATGTGTTCCGGCCCAAAGAAATATGGAGAATGCAGAAACCAACTATCCTGTAGTAACTCTGTTGACTACTGTGTATCGCATTCCAAGAAAAATGCTTGGTATGTTTTTGAAAAGGATCTGCAAACACAGATTAATCTGCTCACTATGCATTTGTCTAAGTCTCACTTTCACCTTGATTTAGTTCCTCGTTGGACGGGTCGATATCGTTCTCGGCTAGCACTTTGCTGGGCCTGCGTTCGATTCTTCGGCCGGCCAATGAAGAATTGGAGGAATTTATTTCTAGTGAAAGAAATTCATTTCTCTGTATAATGTGGTTTGGATTCCACAATAAGCTGTAGGTCCCGTTGTTTGGTAACCAGTTGGTTCTTAGCCACGTAAAATAAGTCAAATCCTTCGGGCCAGCCCAAGGAGAGCTGTTAATCAGATCAGTGGTCTGGTTAAACTAAGCTATACTTAACTTTTCACCTTGCTTTGAATTAAAACTTGAATAGAAGCATGCAAGGTGTCCTTCAGTTCCTTTGGACTGGCTTTTAATTACTACTTTCATCTCAAATGGACTGTAGAAATTTTATCCCCGATATTTGTTCCCATCCAAGGTACCAGCTGTTAGGATTTAATTACAGAAAATTTAGTGGATATAATGGAAAAATCTATCGCCTTTTATTCATATCTGAATGAAATTCAGTTTTTTGAGAGATGACTCGGAAGCACCAGGAAATTCCTCATTTGTTTAAGGATGTAGCACACAAGTCCTTAGATACCTTCACCTTGGGTCCGGTGGTCGTTGCATAAGAAGTCATTTAATGACGTAGAGCCCTACGGGAGCTCCGTCGGGAGGGGAAGGCGTCGTCGGCTACATTATGAAGAAAAAGTGAGTACATTACATTAGCTTACACCCGTACAAGCCGTTGGGGGTGTTAGGGGCAACGTTCCTACATGTTTACCTGAGAGATCGCCCTCTCGCCTTTAGGTGAGGTTCCATATATGAAAGCGTAGGTTCGCATACGTGTCGGAACAAATGCCAAATGAAAAGAAATTTGTATTTTTCCCAACATACGAACATACGCTTTCATATGGGTAAAGTTACCCTCCTCGTACCACCCCACGTAGTCTCGATCTCTCGCTTCTTCTAGGAGGTTGAGTGGAGCAGCGTACGAGCTGTCTCAGACAATGGGGAAGGAGGTAGGGGTCAGGTCACATCACGTGACCCAGGTAGCGGTAGGATTTTCTTTTTAGAGACGAGTCGAGAACAGCCGAAGCTAGGTAAGCGCGGAGTACTCCATATTATAAAAGCGTAGGTTCGTATTGTAGGAAAAGTACAAATTTCTTTTAATTTGGTATATATCTGACACTGTCAGTAGGTCATTCTGAACGACTAGGATGTCCTTCAGTATTCTAAGGTTGACTCCTGGCCCTGAAATATTCTTATCTAATTCATGGTTTCAAGACTTAACTTTATATCTTCGTCAAACTCTTTAAAAGCCCCAGTAACACCCCCGAGCTTTCAGTTAGGAAAGAAAGAAACTTTTATAAAGTTAGCTTTAAATTCTCACCTTTTATTCAGTTGGCAATAAATGAAACTGAAGCTAGCTGTCGGTAACCATATTAATAGGCTCAGGTATTCTAAAAGTTTACCTGTTATTCTCTTGATTTCTAAGGGCATTGCAGTGCAGCTATGCAGGACACGCAATTGTCTCTTCCATAAAGGAAAATCGGTGCTATCACGGATGTTTTATCTAAATATTGGAATTGTGGGTAGCATTACTTATGCACTGCCAGGATATCCCTGTGTGCTACATTATGTTTTGGACCTAATCCTAAAAAATTGGGAGTTCAAGTTTTTCGGTGAAAGACTGGCAGTTTGTTTATTATATTCGCCATAATATAAACCTTTAACTCCAACTTCAGTTTGGGTGACACTTGCGAAATGTAGTAATTAACAAATGAGTTTCCATATCCCTAGAGTGGGTTACAATCATATGTCACCCAAAATTAGATTTGGTGTATAATTAATAAACAGATACTCTGTTGTGTCATTAAACATTATAGCAAATGAGGGAATCACCTTTTATCAGTACTTGAAAATTGCTGTGTAGGTATCCTTGAATATGAAAATCACAAATTTCCTTGTCCAGAATGGGTCAGTGTTAACTGTTGCGAAATGATGACACGATTCTTTATTGTAGTCTGGTGATGGATAATAAATGTGTAAACTGTCATTTACCATTTATTGTTAGTGTAACAAGTGGAGTCTTCAAAAGGCTTCACTTGCTACACAGTATCAATGGAGGAGGAGTTTCTTTGATAGCTTATGTATACAGAATTGCGAAATATCAATCTTTTGCAGCTATTCTTCAGTGACTATACTTATATTGACCTTCACTATGTGGAAATGAGTGTGTTCCCTATCCTAAATAACAATGTCAGTAAAAGATGGAGTACCGGTTACATAAGCAGTTATTTTAGAACATGCAGCAGGAATATTTTTAGTGTACGTTAGAACGAAAATAAAAAATATATGTGGTGTTGAATAATTCTTCTTTTACATTATGGAATGCAAAGCACCTTAACTCCGATATGGAAGTGAGAAAATAGCAGAAAAAAACTTTATGAACTGCCAGTACTGAGAAATAACAGTTTGAAAGTTATTAATCTCCAGCCAGTGGCAGATACTATTGCCAGTCGTTTATTAGAGAAATCAAGAAAACATATGATATGCTGAGCAACGGATGAGGGGGGGGAACGATCATTAATTTCATGAGACTGTGGCCAAATCATATGCTTGGCTATTTTATTTGAAGGACTGAATCCGAGTGGCAAATACAAGAAATGTGGGCCTGTCCTTGATGACATTTCATAGAATTAGATATGCCTTAGAGTACAAACATTTTGCTTTAATATGAACGTCATTAGTTTTTTACATTTAGAGAGAGAGAGAGAGAGAGAGAGAGAGAGAGAGAGAGAGAGAGAGAGAGAGAGAGAGAACTCACTTTTGAAATTGACTTGGAATCAGCACAAGACACTGCATTTTGTTAAATTAGGGAAAGCAAGCTGTTTAGCAAGTAACAACTGTCAATAGTGCTGACAGAGTGAAAAATCATCAGTGCATAAATTATGGTGAAGATCATCCTGCATGCTGTAACTGATACACTTTTCAAAAAGTAGTGTAGATATTAGAATGCAATTTTCAAGAGAGCTTAGTGAGATAGCTTACTATACTTGCACTGAGGAGTTACCTTTACCTTGATATATAATTAACAAGCTCCATGAATACGAGTTCGTGTACCTGTAGCAGAAGATCTACAGCGCAGAAACTATTTGTTGGAATAAAAAGACAAAATTGGAAAATGGAGCTTATGAGGTAAAACCAGCATCTGAGTTAAGTCATTAAGTCTTTTTATTGTTGAGATAGATACAGATGAAATCTAACAAATATCATACAGAATCAGTCAGTAAATCAGGCTGATGAACTAACAAAATGCTGTGTAAATGATTTTGATTTGACGAGTATCGTATCTCTTTTGGGCGAGTATATTACAGGCCCTCCTTGATTCTTGTAAAATAAAGGCAGAAATTGAAGATCTTCAGCCTTGGGAGAAATTAAGTGGTTCAAATATTAAATCTTGTATGACGGTCAACTTTCCGCACCTAAACTGCCACTTCTAATGTATTTATCCAATTAGATTCGGTTAGGGCTATCCAGGAACCTGTAAAGACAAGTGTTAATTCCAATTCCTTAAAATACGAAAGTAAACTTACTGAGTTAGTTTTAAGGAACACAACATTAAAAGCTTTTTACAGTGAAAAGATTAACATCGGTTGTATATTGGAATTAGCATTTGTTATATATAGGAATTGCCGAGGGCTTGGTGCTAAACGAGGGGTGAAGATAATGAGTTACAGCAGTTCTCCCAGTTTTATTGCACCAAAACCAGTTGTATAATCTGTCTGAATGAGTGTTTTGTCAGTCATCATACTACTCAGATATTGGGGATAATTTTAGAATACTATATTAGGACAGCCGTTATAATCCATAAGAACAATTCTACCTGCTATCTAATTCCTAATCAGGGCAATGCAATTCTTGGAACCTCTACAATTCGTTTTTAGTTTCCTGTAAAAGAAAACTATTGTGCCGGCTTTGTCGGTCCGTCCGCACTTTCTTCTGTCCGCCCTCAGATTTTAAAAACTACTGAGGCTAGACGGCTGTAAATTGATATTTTGATCATCCACCCTCCAGACATCAAACATACCAAATTGCAGCCCTCTAGCCTCAGTAGTTTTTATTTGATTAAAGGTTAAAGTTAGCCATAATCGTGCTTCTGGCAACTATATAGGATAGGCCACCACCGGGCCGTGGTTAAAGTTTCATGGGCCTCGGCTCATACAGCATTATACCGAGACCACCGAAAGATAGGTCTATTTTCAGTGGCCTTGATTATACGTTGTAGCGGCTGTACAGAAAACTCGATTGCTCCGAAGAAACTCTGGCGCAATTTTTACCTGTTAATATTTGCTGTCAGTGGTGGTTTTTTTTTTGATGATGGCTTCCTTCCACTGGTTAGTCACCTACCATCAAATTCAGTTTTTGTTTTTGTTAAATGGAATGCTCTTGGTCTCCTATTGGGGATATGAGTAATCAAACCTAATATAACCTTCCCTACTCGATGAAATTTGGATATGGCGCATGGTGTGCATCACATAATTCAGTAGCTTTTATTGGGAACGATTTCTAGCTTGTTTAGCTGTATGAATATTTATGCATGAAGCTGATTATTTTGCAGTTAAGAAAATATTTTACATTACCTCCGCTAAGGGGGTTATGTTTTTGGTTCTCTTTGGGTGTTTGTTGGATTTTGTTTGTTAGTAATTGTGTCTGTATGCTGGCAGGATTTGACAAAAAGATATGGTAATTTGACTAAAAGAAATGTGTGCAATGTTATGAAATTTTACCAAGGCTAAATGCAGTGTTTACATATTGTGAGAAATAGGAACAAAGTAGGGATTTTATAGGAAGTGAACCTGCTCAGTAAGTGTTTAAGCAGTTGTTACAATTATTACACTGGATACTTAACATTACTAATAGAATAGGTTTAAGTTTGCTGTAATATACAGTAGATAGTGTAAATATCGTGATCCAACGACATCTGACAGAGGTTTCTCGTGGAAACTCTAGCAGGGATAATTACTGAAACATATAACATAATCCATAGCATTTTATCTATCGTTCCGCTCAATTTGGTTGTAACGAGAGAAACATAGGCCACAAAGAAGGAATTTACAATAAAGGGATATGCAAAAGTGTGTTAGGAAAACGTTGTAAAATGAAAATTCGGAAGTTTAAAGAATGCTAAGAGTATATTTGGAATAAACTATGTAAAAGAACATTTGCAAGATATAAGAAATTGTTCACAGTACGTACAGGGCATAAATTAGGCATACATTAATGTATTTATTCGTATAGAGATGATAGGCACTGCTGCATTTATTTAGCCTTGCGTTCTTCATCTTAAGTCATTTTTTTTGGATTCTTATCCCTGTTTAGAGAAACGTTTGAAATGATTTAAACATTTTTAAGTAAAATTTTACGATTCAAATATTGTTACGTGGTTCCATTTTTAGAGCTAGTTGGTCTTACCATGGACCTCTTTGTTCTGTTACAGACTGCTTTATGCTTTGGATATGGTATCTGCTTAATTACTTATCCTTGCTACGATTTCCTAGATTGTGTAAGTTATATTGGTATTTTGTAAATAGGGAAATTTGTAAAGTTTTGATATGGCAGTATCGAGTTATATAACAGAGATGGACATAGGCGAGTTTCTGTGTAGGAAAGAGCAAGAAGTGTCTCCTGAAGACTTATCAGTTTTTAGTATCTTGAACATACATGACTAGAGCCTCGTTAGTGAAGAAATTCGAGTATTGAATACTCTCTCTCTCTCTCTCTCTCTCTCTCTCTCTCTCTCTCTCTCTGATTTTCGAAATGTAAATATTTATGACATTATTTTTAGACAGGAGATTCGTCGTAAAGAATAAGATGCCTAGAATTCATTAGTGAAACAGTTTAATGTGCTGCCCTGGAGGAGTGCGTACATTAAGTATAAGGAAAAGTGAGAGGAAATGCTATGGATGAGTATGAGAGATTTATTGGAGGAAGGATGTCCTTGAGTGATGCAAATGGAAAGTAGGTAAATAAACATGTATGTAAGAGTAAATGGGGAAATGTATTAGAAGCCGTAGCTAAGAGTATATGGTGTGAATATATTTGAGGGCCGATAAATGATGATAAGTGTCGCCTTAAGGAGTTAATATCGAACAGTAAATAACTGCTTTTCTTATTTCGTAAGCAGTTGCGACCATTTCCTCATCTGGGCTGTTGTTATGATTGTTAAACGTTGCTCAGGGTAAAACTCTTGGTTTGCTGTGATGAGTGAATACAGCAATCCCTTACTGTGAAGTTTTGAAGGGAATTTGACGGGGAAAATATCGTCGACGGCAAAAGTTACATAATGGAAGAGGCGTTAGTTGACAAAGGTTTAATGATCAAGTGTGCAGTCAAGTTTTTGAGTATGAGCATAGTGTCAACAGTAGCGTGTTTCTGAAAATTTAGAATCATCGGCTCACTTTGCTTTTGCCTTGTAACTATACATCTTTCCACGACCGCATAGATTTTTAATTAAAAATAAATGAGTAAGATTGTGAACATAAGAAGCGTTTATGATGGGGCCAGGATTATAGAAGAAATTGCCGATAATAGGTGTAAGAAAAAGAAAAATCAACACATAAATGCTTGAGAGACCTTACAAGTTTAGTTACAAAGCGAAGACGAGCGTTTCATTTAGGGAGATTGCTGTAACTACTATCTTTGGATAAAAGATCGGTAATGAATAATAGAGAGAACTTCACAGCCTACAAGATATTATTTTGGCTGTGAGAATCAAGTTACAAAAGCAGTTAGCACATTCTGTAAAATTTCAGCTGTAGAAATTGAGATAGGGTAGGCAGTTACGTTTTGTTATATTGGTGTTGGATTGGTTAATGCGTCCTTCTGATTAATCTGGCTGATGATGATGAGGGTGGGGTGGAGTGTTCTGGTAGGTGTACTTTGTGTGATTAACTTAAAAGAATTATGTTCTTTTTAACGGACATGATCTCTCAAGACATCGAAAATTAATTTTTCTACTATATTTTTTTAATATTTAAAAAATATTAGAGAAAGCATGGGAGAAGTTGGAGGGTTTTAGTTAAGGCACAGAAAGAAAGTGAGATTCTCATGAGAAAGACAGAGAAGGTTACCGAAAATAAGAAACCATTGGAAGCGTGAACAGGTGGAAAGATATTTTTTGTCGGGCGAAAGAAAGTTTCAGTAGTGCCTTACGGTAATTTGAGATGGATAAAAATTTCTGCGATGAAAAGGAAAATATTTTGGCTGTTTCTGAGGGAAAGGAGAAGTATAGTTGGTAGAATTCATAAAGAAAAGGGGCGATTTCAATACTAGTTAACTGAAGGTAGGTTACTGAAGAGTTGAATAGAGTATGTATGATGGATATGTGAACTTCAGTATTACTGATGAATGTGAAATGGTCTTTAGATGAGCATTATGCACAGGAACTTAAAACTGAGAAGAGAGACTTTTTTTTTTTTTTGTAGTGATTTGCTGAGGGTAGTTTGTCGATAATTATGATGATGCTTACATTTGCGTAGATATTTTATTCGTTTGGTAGGAGGTTACGCATGTTCAGGAGCATACATCAGGCATATGATTTTAAGCTTAGAAATATGTGGTAGTTCATGTTTACAATGTACACATATTATACATATATATATGTATATATATATATATATATATATATATATATATATATATATATTGTGTGAGAGATATATATTGTGGTTGGTTAGCGATAGATATTAGCCCTCCTCTTTTGCTAGCCCCATCTGTATCCTGTTATGAACCTTTGCTGTCAACAGATTGCTAGGAAACTGATTCCTTTCTGTGAACATAGAAGCATCGGGTTTTAGTAGAGCTTCTCCATAACGGTTTGTCTTTTTAGGGGAATTTGTTCCATATACTTCAGGTGAGCCAGTTTGATATTAACTGCTGCCACGGTGGTAGTAAGCCTGTTATGCTGACAATGATGCTTATTTTCCCATGGCAGAGGAGCGTCTATTGGAACTTGAACCCTCTAGTGGGATAAAATGCCTCCTAAATGGTGGATGAGACAATTTCTCTTCAGACCAACGGTAATCACAAACATTATGTCTGTCACTTTCGAATAACTGACAACCCCAGTGTTATTAAGGGATACTGTGTTGTAAAGGAAAAGAATGAATAGTGGAAGGTTGTGGACACAATGTTTATGTCCACAACCATATATGAGAGACGAAATGTTTATACTGAGACCAGTTGAAATAATTTTTCATTTTTGTGGGATGTTAGAAAATATAAGTAGTACATTCTCACCACTCTCTGTGGTGGGAAACTTACCAAATAGTTGGGGACATGGTATGTTTAGCCTTATGTCTTTGTTCACATGTAGTAGATAACTTACACACACACACACACACACACACACACACACACACACACACACACACACAAATGCAAGAGAAACCTCAAAGGAAGAAAGGAAATACTGTTTTTAATTTGTCCCAGCGGTTTTGCCTTCTATCGTGCCTCTTCTGGGAAAGAATATGCCGGACGTATTTTACATTTGACGAGAAGATTTGCTTAAAGTAAGAACAAGTATGTATGATGAATGGTGTTTGCAGCTGTTATAGGATAACAAAATACCAGTTGTCTAGTACATAGTTCGTCTAACAAAAAAAATGTTAATCTAATAAGGCTAAACTGGTAATGGTTTGAATTTATAAGTCAATACATTACATGATTTGTACTGATTTTTCGTGAAGCAAGAGCGGGTCTGTTTTGGATAAACCTATACTGCTATTAAAGTTATTGTTTTCACTATACAATATACAGGCTGTTAATATGAAATTTCTCTAGATAAAAGTACTGTTTCTAAATATGGTTTTCCTTTAGACCACTGAATAGGAGAAAAACATTATCTAGTGTGATTACTAATGGCATTGCTTCTCTGACCATTAGTGGGAAAGATTATCAGGTAAACACTTAGGTTTCACTTAATTATTAATTATATTTACATTAGCAAAACACACATATCAGAAGAATGGAAACGTAAATAAAGACAGGTGAACAGAGTCTTGCCGTATAATAAGGTTAACGAACAACTGGATAATTCTCTGAAGAAACTCAGAAAGGGACCACTTCAAGGGGCAGCGCAGGGGAGAGGAACAGTGGTATGCCACTGAGCACACAAGATGATGGACAGATCCACAGCAGGCTAACTCCTATTTGCAGTCGAGAACACATGTGGTTAGTTAGCTGAAGTAAGGCGCTTTGATCAAGGAATCGAGGAATTTCACAGAAGGTGCTCAGAAAGGACTTGATTCCAATAATTCTGATTTAAAACAATTATGTTACACTTCATTTCACTGGTTCATAAATTAAAACAACACAAAATAAAGCAATACAGGTCTCACTGTAGGTATATTGCACTATGAAAAGGAAACGGAAAGTAGCAAAAGACTGACAGGGACATGACTGGCATAACCTTGGCTCTGGCACAATACCTTCATCGGGAGACAGATTCCTTATCTTTGCGGGTGCCAGCGATGGAGGGTAGTGTCAAGGGGATTCACTACTGCAGTAACTGAGGCTCTGGACAGCCACTTGGAACAGCAAGGGCCAGCTCAGGGGATTAAGACCCTGCTCCTTGTAGAGGGAGCTGTTTGGCAGTGGGACTACTTTTTCTATAAGGGTCGTGCACGTGGGACGTGGGGTCATTTGGCCCATGTGTTCAAGATGGCTCTGGGCACATGGGTCAGTCGTTAAGCATCGGAGCTACTTTCTCTTTTGACTTTTCTCCTCTGCCTGCTTTGCTTGCCTCAGGTGGGATTAGCATCTCTAACAGAACAGCACCTGAGATCAAGGTCTTTGGGCAGTCACTTGGACGAGGAAAAGGGAGTAAGAGCTCACCCAAAAGGGGTAGTGGTGAGAGGAGTCATTAGGGGTGAATTTACCCACAGTTAACCTTTACAGTTAAAATTAAAACATTTTGAAGGAATGTAAAATATTCTTATATATTGTATCTTATTTACTTCTTGGATGATGAGATGGCATGTGCGAGGTTTACCTCATTACACCTCCCCAACCCAGTTGACACTCACCCTTAGTCGGGTTGGAATGGCTACAATCACATTAGCTCATTTGACAAGCTATCCTCTCTTCACAGCCTTTGGGTTACATTTTTCTAACCTTTAATACATCTGTGAAAGATCAAAGCCAAACAAAAACAACAAAATAAAATTACTTTGACATTTATTATACTTGCAGAATTAATTTTGCTGCCAACAGTACTAATAACCTCTGTTTAAAATGATACTAAGCAGCATTTTAAGAAAACAAAACGAAGTGAGATTGTTACGGAATTGTTAACAAATCCAAACATAACAACAACAAGGGGTTAATAAGGTTATTCTTAAAATAGTCCATGCACTCATTAGTGATAGACTACAATCACAAGGTCATGCAGTTATTTTGCCTTGAAGAGGCAGTACAACAAAGTATTCATGGGCTTACATTAGGTGATGCTTATATTAAGAGCGATGGTTCTGTACCGTTCGGGGCATCATAAATACAAGTGCCGGTAGGCACTGTTATAAGTACATGTGATGTATCAGTACGTAGTGTTGGCTATGGGGGACCAGATGTTTGTAAATTACAAGGTAAGAGCCATGTGGCCTGGCTCCAGAGTGCTCAGAGTGCAAGGTGATGGTAACGGTTAAACATGTATTGTGTGAGTGTCCAAATTATGACCAACAGCGACTGTCAACTTTGGGAAATAAATCAGTAAATGAAATTTTGTCAGAATCTTTTACATTTTCAGTCGTTCCAATTTTGTTGTTCGTGAGGAAGTGTGGTTTGGTAGATAAAATATAAAAATAAGTAAATAATAAAAGCACGAAAACATAGCATTTGTCGAGTTTAAATTAAAATTTTTTTAAAATATTACTTAACTTATTATGAATTTTGATATACCATTTTAGTGTGGAATCATGAGTAAATGTATTTATTGTGTTTATGTGTTACAGTATGAGACTGTGTGCCAATGTGGTATTTTATCCTAATCCTTTGGGCCAGCCCTGTAAGAGCTGAAAGTCAGCTCAGTGGTCTGGTTAAACTACCGTACATTAATATTACTACAAGGTAAGAGGTTAGTAACAAGAAGGAAATATCATACACTTTGGGAGCCACTGATATGGCAGTCTGATAATATGGCACTCATATGGGAAGGGCCTAATGGCTCTGTTATACACAGTTTAAAATATACCATGCTCTTATAGGCATGGAAGGGAAGTTAAAGGACTTTATTACTTGACTATTTGGCAATTTGCACACTGCATTAGCAGAGTGGGAGGTAAAGTAAAAGTGAGGAGCCGTTATAAGGCTTCACAAATGAATTCATGAATGGGCAAGGCTGCCAAAAAAATGTTTAATTAAGTGTTTTGGAAAGGAAACAAAAAGATTAAATAGGTAAAAGAGAACATTACACGAAGAAATTAAATTACAAAGTTATAAGGAATAATAAATAGGGGAAGAAACCTGGCCTCCTCTTCTGGATAGAGGTGCCAAAGGCCTTCCTAAGATAGAAGTGAGGCACTGTGCCAGATTGGCACTAGTGCCAGAGGAGCTCAGCAGCTCTCTTTAGGCTACCTGGAGTTGTCTGCGCCGTGACTTTTCTTCCTTAGACCTCTTGTAGGTTGGTGGTTTTACTTGGTAGGGAGAAACGGTGGAACCGAGTCCAAGGAAGACGTGGACGTTCCATCTGTTACGGCTTTTTTGACAGCTGAAACGGATATTCCTTGCAAGCTGTACCATGAGTCATTGTAGTTCCTTAAGTTCATTGGCCAGTTGAGATATGGCAGAATCCTTACTCGTAATCAACTCTGTGGAGGACTGGGAAAGAGAGGAAGACGTCATGGTGGGCATGAGAGGCACAGGTCACAATGAACAGCTCAAGCACAGGTTGCGAGGCCGCACCTTTGGGCAAGCTTCCACTGTGGTCGGAGGAATCCAAAGGGGACCCGAGTATGTTTTGGGTTGGCTCTCGTACTGGCACTGGTAGCAGTGCCAAGCGGGGGAGAGAGAGAGTCGATCTGGACTGGGATCTCTCGAAGGAGGATCTATCGAGTGCTCTGGCACTGGCACTAGGACAGGTCCAGGCACAGGAATCAATTCTGAAATTTCTTCGTCTGCGATGGGCGGAATGTGGCACTGTCCAGGACACGTAAGTGGCACTGGCAGAGATTTGGAGTCAAGTTTGGGAGCTCTGGAAGGGAGTTTCAGAGTATGCCTTGGCACTGGTACTTGGGCAGGGCCTGGCACTAAAATTGAATTTGGTAAAGGCTTGTTGCTCGAAGAGGATGGAGCTTGACACTGCTCAGGGCACTCAAGTGGCACTGGCAGTGGGTTTAAGGTAGGTCCTTGAGGACTCTTAGTGCTAGATTGAGTTCTGTAGAAGCTAGTACCCCTGGATTTTCATAAATTTGGAGGGGCCAGGAAGTCCTGTCCCAGGAGGAGGTCATAACCTCCAGGAAGGTCAGTAACTGCTGCAAGAGTGCAGATTTTTGATTGACGTCAGCGGAGTGCTTCGAAGGCGTCATTAATTAAGTCTCCGCTGAGCAAGTTTTCTTTGATGACTTCCCATTTTCTTCACACTCAATTAGTCACGCCTAAACGTGCCAGGTCACGCATTTTCTACCATTTCAACTTTATACGTATTTTTGTACAACTGTCATAAATTATGTATCATATGTACCTTTATTCGCAGCATCAAGACTGTATCCATATTGAAGTTCTGTATGTTTTGTATTGTTAATTGTACTTGTTCGCCACATATTATTGTTAATTGTTTTGGACCTCAGGTCATTTCAATGTCATTGTCTTCATTGAACCAGTTGGCTGCATATAAAACTGCCTGGATCTGTAATAAAGTAGCAGTAACTTTTACCTGCTCGCCCTTTCTTTTGCACCTCTTACAGTGGTGACCCCCAGAGTATCCCGGAGCCATTAGGGGACCGACACGGCGTGTCAGTCTTGGCTCCAGGAATTCTCCAACGCCTTAGCGTGCCTAAACACAGCGCTGTAACCAGCGTTTGAGCGTGCTGACTCTTGCCAGCAAACCCCACCTCTGTCACAAGCTCGCCCGGGACCACAAGGGGCCTCCTTCCGTGCTGGAGCCGGAACAGCAAGGCGTTCCTGCTGGCACTCCCTGGGAAAGACGACTGGGTTCTCAATAGACCGCGTTAAAGCCCGCTTCCTGACGGAGAGCACCGACGCCGCCGCAGCACCCTCCCGCCCAGCAGGTTTCACCACGCCCACGCCTGCAAACGGCGGGCGCGGCCGTCCCAGGAGGGGCCCGCCCCGCACACCAGCAGCCCAGCAGCCTCACGCGCAGGAGACCCTCCATTGTCTCAATCTTTTGGGCTGCACCCTTCAGCATCCCAGCAGATATACAGATTAATCAGACGTGTCCTACGTCTTGGGAGACGGTAAAGTCACCACATCGACGCCAGCCGGAGTGCTTCAAGGCGCCATTAATTAAGTCTCGCTGAGCAAGTTTTTTGGTGACTTCCCATTTTCTTCACACTCACTAGTCACGCCTAAAACGTGCCAGGTCACACATTTCTACCATTTCAACTTTATACGCATTTGTACAACTGTCAAATTATGTATCGTATGTTTCTTTATTCGCAGGGCATCAAGACTGTATCCATATTGAAGTTCTGTATGTTTTGTATTGTTAATTGTACTTGTTCTGGCCGTGATAATATTGTTAATTGTTTTGACCTCAGGCGCCAATGTCATTGTCTTCCACGGCCCGGCTACTCAGTCACGCATTATAACTGCCTGGATCTGTAATAAAGTAGCAGTAACTTTTACCTGCTCGTTTCTTTTGCACCTCTTACATGGTCTTGTGAACCTCAATTTGACGGTGGGGAGAATCATCTTCACGCGATTCATTTTCTCTATAGAGATAAGTTGATGCCCATCAATGGTGGCCCCACTGGGGACCTTATATTCCGTTATGAGGGAGATTTGCACTCCATTTTCATCGAATGCTGTGATCTGGCGTGCGGGAAAGCTACCTCAAGGAGGTGCCACAGATATGGGACCCTAAGCTGGAGGGCCTAAGGATTTTGGATTTTTAACTGCCAAAGCAGTGGCTGGTGTACTTGTTTCATTAGGGCATTTTGCCCATAGGGCAGAGTGCTCATAGACCTTACAGGTGGTGCAGTAATTTCTGCTATAATCTTTGCTTGGCTCTGTCCCAGTGGAGGGAGCAGTCCCTTTTCTTTTCATCCAAGAGCCAGACGTTGCTCGTTGGGGTGTTGTCCCATTTGGGAACTTAGAGGGAGTTTCTGGTGGATTCTCAGCCTTCAAGCAGCATTGTTCACTGGGGTGCCCTCTCCTTTTACAGTGTCCACACACTGGTCTCTTTGGGACGTCCCCTTTTCTTCAGTTGCTAATGAGAGTTGGTTGAGGCATGCGATCAGGGGTATAACTTTTGCCCACGGGAACTTAGATGAGGATGGTTGGTGTCCCAGCTGTCAGCCCAACGACAGCACTCGAACACCGTTTTAGGAGTCTTATCGCACAGATGACTAGCGAGAGCTGGCGGGGCATAGAATAGGAAGTCCTCGAGCTGGAAAAGTTCAAGGATGTCCACCACACTAGTGGCTTTGAGAGAGTCTAGCCATTGTTTTAAGGCTTAGGTCTTTTTGAAGATCCACTCTGACCAGGTTTGGCTTGCTTCCTTGGGCATTCTTCTCCACCATTGCCTTCAACGATCAGGAATGATCTCAAAGGCTTTTATAATGGCTTGGCGGACGAGAGCGAGGTCTCCTTGGTCCTCAGGGCGGAGGGCATTGAATGCAATGGTACCTTTTCCCTCAAGGTGCTTCCTCAGGATCTGAAACACTTTGTCAGGAGAGGGCTCATAGGTCGCAAGGACCTTCCTGACATGGTTGAGCCAGGCTTCCGGTTCAGCTTCATCCCACTTCCTTATGAGGAAGCCGATACTGCTGAGGGTAGAGTGTGGGGAGGTAGTTGCTGCATTACTCCCTCCATGGGCTGCCATTGCAAGCTGATGCACCCTTTCTTTCTCCCTCTCTGCTCTTTCTTTTTTCCTTCTCTACTTTTTCGTTCTCCTTCTCCACTCTCTCTGCCTCTTCCCGTTTCTCCAGAGCTAATCTTTCTTTCTTCTTCTCTGCTCTTTCTGCCTCTTCCCATTTCTCCTGAACTAATCTTTCTTTCTCCTTCTCTACTCTCTCTGCTTCTCCTTCTGCCTGGGTAGCATCTATTCTCTCTTGGACCCACTCCCTTAGGTCTTGGCCTGTCAGTGCCAATTCCTTCCCTGCATCCATGTAGAACTTGAACTCCTCATTTTGCTGTGATCTGGCTGCCTTAGATATCTTGGGATGGTGCTTGGATGGGTGTAGCCCTTGGGAATAACAATAAGGTCTTAGGACATGGGGTAGGAGTCAGTGGTGGTGCTATGATCAAGTAGGCGTGCCCCCCTCGGGTGAGGTGGCACTGGCACTCAGTCAGATTTTGACCTGAGTGACCTAGGTATGTTCAGAATGAATGACGTTGACTGTTCCGTGGAACTAAGGTTAGTGCTAAAAGATGATAATTCAAGGTTGTTCTTGATGAATGGATTCAGTATGTCTTAAAGACTCAAGGTTGGTTCGAATGAATGGATTTGGGAAGTCACCTAAGGACTTCGGATTGTTCAAAATGAACGGAGATTTGGGAAGACACGGAAAGACTTTGGGTTGTTCGCAGTGAACGGAGATGTGGGAAGTCATGTAAGGACCTCGGATTGTTTGAAATGAACGGAGAATTGGGAAGTCATGTAAGGACTTCGGATTGTTCGAAATGAATGAAGATTTGGGAAGTCACTCAAGGACTTTGGGTGGTTCGGAATGAATGGATATTTGGGAATTCATGTAAGGACTTCAGATTGTTTGAAATGAATGGATATTTGGGAAGTCACGCAAGGACTTTGGGTTGTTCGAAATGAACGTAGACTTGGGAAGTCACTTAAGGACTTTGCATTGTTCAAAATAACGGTTATATGGGAAGTCACACAAGGACTAGACGGTCCAAAATGGACGGATATTTGGGAAGTCACACAAGGACTTTGGATGGTCCGAAATGGACAGATATTTGGGGAAGTCACGCAAGGACTTTGGATGGTTCGAAATTAACGAATATTTGGGGAAGTCACTCAAGGACTTCTGATGGTCCATAATGGATAGATATTTGGGAAGTCGCTCAAGGACTTAGGATGGTTCAAAATCATGGATATTTGGGGAAGTCATGCAAGGACTGCTGATAGTCCAAAATGGACAGATATGTGGGAAGTCACGCAAGCACTCCGGATGGTCTGAAATGGACAGATTTAGAATCTCATAAAGATTATGATTGTCTGAAGGGAACAGATGAGAAGTCTTATATGGACTTGGTTGTTCGAGATGAATGGATAAGGAATCCTGTAAGATTCGGATTTGGCACAATGGTTAACGCAAGCCTATAATAATTTGCTGAGAGGTGTTGGAGCTAGCTGGCAGTTAAATGATAAGGCTTACATGTGTTTGAATACTGCTTAGAATGGGTTTGAATATGCAATTAAATGCTTAAATGAATGACTATGCTGGCATCACAGCAAATGTTTTAAAATTTGGAAGTAGTAGCTTCTGATTATACACAATTAGATTCATGAATAGACAGTGGAGCTGGCTTCTCAACCAAGGATAAATGGATAAAATGTGACGAAGAAAGGATTGTGCTTATTTCGAAGTGCATGAGATTAAATGTGGTAGAATATGATGAGCACAAAAATCTTGAATCTACCATGCACAGGCAAAGTTATATTTGCCGAGATCATGTGCGCGAAAGAATGGAACAAAATTATGTTACTCCACTGGACCTGACGAGCACGTGATCATGAAAGACGTGTTTACTATACTGGTATGGAGTCATGTGCAGCTGAGCTTGTTATGACAGGGTCTGCACGTGCACGACGTCTGAGCGAAAAAGGGTTGCATGGGATCTTGAAGAAATGACCGAACAATAGTGGGAAACTGTTCTTCCGCTGTCTTACTGAATGCATTTTAATAGGCTAGGATTCGTTCAGGTTCACATTCTTGTGGATGCGATAGTACTGATTTAAAGAGGCAATTCCTTCATGTGCAAAGTTCCTGGGCTTCCATGGCCCTGAACGAGGTCATACGTCGTTATAAAGTTTACTTGGCAAAGGAAAATGATATGCTTGCCTAATGAATTCCTAATGTCTACGAGAGAGAGAGAGAGAGAGAGAGAGAGAGAGAGAGAGAGAGAGAGAGAGAGAGAGAGAGAGAGGGGGGGTGGTAAAAATAGTAGTTCCAGCAATATAAGAAAAAAAAATTGCTGGACAAGTAGCCCTCATGGCTTCTAACATGTGCCTAACTAAGTTTTCGAACGGAAAAAATTGTCCGAATCACATGAGAAGGAAATACCCACGCTATTTCGTGTTGAACACTTCGAAATTCACTTTTCACGTTACCTAATTAGCCTATCATGAAAGACATGCAAGCTGTCATGCATTAGCTATCAAAGCTTGTGGAATAGTTAGTAACTCTCTCTTCTCTATAACTGGGTTGCATGCACATGGCCTGACCAATACCTAACTCGCTTTCAGTCACGATTTTAGTTGTACCTAACATAAAATAAAAGATAACAACACTGTACTTACTGTGAAACTGGATCACTTTTGTGCATATAAAGGAAATTCACACTAGTAAAAGGTTCGTTTCTAATCTTGTAACCAGCTTCCAGCAAAGATATTCAGCTGATAATTTTGATTGCAGGGGCTTGCAAGGGGGCAATTTGCAAGACGATCTGAGCATAAAGGTTGCCTTTGGTGTGGTTCTACACTGAAGACTACGGTAACTTGTAAAGGTGAAATCTGACTCTAAAAATGGGTTCAGGTAAAATCATATGCAAAGATTTTGGCTGAGGGCCTTCTTCAAGGGGGGGGAAGATTATCAGGTAAACACTTAGGTTTCACTTAATTAATTGTATTTACATTAGCAAAAATTCGTATCAGAAGAATGGAAGCATAAATAAAGACAGGTGAACAGGGTCTTGCCATATAGTAAGGTTAACAAACAACTGGATAATTCTCTGAAGAAACTCAAAAGGGCCCCGCTTCAAAGGGCAGCACAGGGGATAGGAATAGTGGTTATGCCACTGCACGCACAAGATGATGCACAGATCCACAGCAGGCTAACTCATATCTGCAATCGAGAACACATGTGGTTACTTAGCTGAAGTAAGGCGCTTTGATCAAGGAACAGAGGAATTTCACCGAAGGTGCTTAGAAAGGACTCTATTCCGATAACTCTGATTTAAAACAATTAGGTTACACTTCACTTCACTGATTCATAAATTAAAACAACACAAAATAAAAGCAATACAGGTCTTGCTGTAGGTATATCACACTATGAAAAAGAAACGGAAAGTAGCAAAAGACTGATGGACGAGACTGACATAAGAACTTTGACTCTGGTACATTACCTTTGTCGGGTGACAGATAACTTATTTTTTTTGGGGAGGGGGAGCTAGCGATGGGGAGTAGTGTTAAGGGGATTCACTACAAAAGTAACTGAGGCTCTGGACAGCATTGGGGAATAAGATCCTGCTCCTTTTAGATGGCACTGTTTGGCGGCAGGACCACGTTTTCTATAAGGGCTCTGCATGACCCCGTGTCCCCACATGCATGGGGTCATGAGGCCCAGGTGTTCAAGATGGTGCTGGTCACATGGGTCAGTCACTAAGCACGGAAGCCGCTTTCTCTTTTGACTTTTCTCCTTTTGCCTGTTTTGTTTGCCTCAGGTGGGATTAACATCTCCAACAGAACAGCACCTGAAATCAAGGTCTTTGGGCAGTCACTTGGACAAGGAAAAGGGATTAAGAGCTCACACAAAAGGGGTACTGGTGAGAGGAGTCATTAGAGGCGAATTTTACCCACAGTTAACCTTTACAGTTGAAATTAAAACAATGAATCTTATTTTGAAGGTGTGTAAAATATTCTTATATTGTATCTTACTTTACTTCTCGGAGGATGAGATGGCATGTGCGAGGTTTACTTCATTACAATGTGTATACTGAGTGTTATGAACCACGAATTCTTAGTGTAATGGATTAGCGCCAAACAGAGAGAAAGGGTGAGATTCTTATCAGATCACTTAGGTACATCCTGTATTTACTCAGTTGTTGGGGTCCAAGAAGTGGTTTGGAGGAAGGCAAAAAGCCCTCTTGTCTTATCGTGATGAGCTGTCAGCCAGTTGGCGAATTCTCTGTTATGTATTTATCATGTATGCCTAACCTATGTTTATTAGCTGTGTCTGTGCCTATTATCTTTTCATAATCTGAAAAAGAGAGAATGAGTGAGAGAGGTAGTTGGAGTTGACATGTTGACAGCTGACCAAGAATTTGGTCTAAAATATCTTTTTCTGCTTAACCCTGAACAGGAAATGTCTATCATTGATATGAGCTCGGGCATATTTCCTTCTGGGACTTAGCCCCAGCTGTGTATGTATTCCATACATACACATGTATACCTGTATGTATAATGTATGTATACTTTATGTATCATGTGTTCTCGGAGGGCTTTGAAGATTTAAGAGGAGTGCTGTATGAGAAGCCCTCAGTTAGGATCAGGGGCTGCTGGTAATAGGTCCTGTCTCACTCTCTCTTAATTACTGTTTGTTGGTTACTCTAATATTGGTAAAAGTTTTGTTAAAACTCACACCAGGAGCGTGTTCATTTTGTAAGAGGTGATCTGAAATATTGTTTTGTGCAAGCATTTTGGAAGATGTGTAATGGTGTAATAATTACAAAAGGTAAAGTGAAGTTTACTGGTTTTTGTTATGTTAAGAAATAAAGTGATGTTCTAGGTGAAAGAGAATTATTATTTTGATAAGAGATGAACATATCTCTTATTGTGAGTTCTAATGTGCCTTGCTGCTAATTATATAACATTGTATGTGTCAGTGTGACTTGGCAGTGTTATGTATGAGAAAGTCTGAGAAAGACGTGAGTTTAACCTTTTTTTTTTAAAGTGAAGGTAATCTTTTGAAAGATTGATATAATCTTTAAGCATATTTTTTGGTGGTTGGTATATTTCCATTTTTGCATAGGCCTATTTCATTCTTATGTCTGTGTTATCATATTACTATAATTTTATAATTACTGTGTTTCAAAGTTTTGTGCTGGTGATTACTTAACATTTTGTTAGTGCCTACTTATTATTGAGATTTCAGAGAATATTTATATGGATTCCAGTCAGTAATATTTTGGTGAACGTTTGTGTTTAATTTAATTAATCAGGTATATGTTTAAAACTTGAGTGATAGTTAATGGTTTGAATCTTACTTAACCAAATTACTTTCATAATAAATTAAAGTTTTGTGAATTAAACTTGATTAAGAAATACTTAGATCTTACACTGTTGTCAATTAATAGTAAATCTTTTTGAGATTGTGAACTCTGCATATAACTTTTGAATGTAGAAATAAACCTGTTTGTTTAAAGTTTAAAAAACACAGCGTTACATTTTGACCACCAGTAATTAGAGACATTAATGAATGTGCACAAAGTAAGTGATGGATCTGTTTGTTCACCTGAGACTTATCTAGGTAAAATAGAACCAGAGAGTCAGCTACAGTGTTTGTTGAAGTGATACCCATTTTCCACTAGTCTGGATATAACTTATTAATTGTTACCTCACCCATAACTTGATGAAGTTACATTGATTTTCTCAAGTGATAAATAAGTTTTATGGGATCACTGTACCTTTAGTGATTCAGTCAAACATCTTTGTTGTGAGGTTTCAAGTATCTGGTTGATGTGTAACTTTTTGGTATTATTATTTGTGTAATAACCAGGTGCTTGATCACTTCGTGACTATATATATATGTGTGTGTGTATATATATATATATATATATATATATATATATATATATATATATATATATATATATAATGTATGTATGTATGTATATATATATATATATATATATATATATATATATATATATATATATATATATATATATATATATATATATCATGTGTGTGTCTTTTGTTTTCAAAAAATCCTCTTCCTTAAGTATAAGAAGGAGAAGGAGGATATTAAGGAAAGTGACATTGGTACTATTCTTAGCACCAGAGAGGGAGACGCGCACACGCACACACACAACAAAGGAGGTCCACCTAAAGAAAGGCTTATGCTTACTATTAAACTTAGTGGTAAGAAGGAATCAATGACAGAGGCAGCAGGTGTGCGTGGAGGAAATGTTGCCAGAAAGTAAGGAAATAACCGGGGAAGACGTAGACGAAAAACAAAGGATGCAAGAAAGACACAGGAGACCAAAGGGAAAAAAGTGAAGATTGCAAAGTAGCATAGGAGTGAAAGGCTGCTGGGCTGGGGTACTCTAGGGGTAGGAACGCTGGGGGGATTAGAAAGAGTACGAGAGAGAGAGAGAGAGAGAGAGAGAGAGAGAGAGAGAGAGAGAGAGAGAGAGAGAGAGAGAGAGAGAGAGAGAGTGTGCCGAGGGCAGGAGTGGGAATGGGTTACTAGTAGAGAGGGGTGGTTTGGGAGGTAGGTTGAAAGAGGAGGGGGATTTAGATGTGGGGGGGGGTGGGGGTAAGGGCGGCATATAGCCTCTCTGAGACGACCCCCTAAGGGACGTGTCGGCAATTTAAGGTGCATTACCAGATTGGTCTCGGGGTCTCTCCCTCAGCCTCTACCACTCCCGGCGTTCAAACCTCGCAACCCCGATAACAAATTGTTTACGATTATTGCAGGTGCAAACACCGCTGCTCTATTGTGTTTCCATGACGACCCAATTCCTCAGAATCCACCATTACCCTCCCTCACCCATTCTTTTATTCTCCTCTTTACTTTTCCGTCCTCTCTTACGCTACTCCTTCCTCCTCCTCCTCCTCCACCTCCGCTTTCTTCCAAGACTTGATCTCCATTTCATCATCATCATCTGGTCCTCCTTGCTCTCCTTAGGACTCTTTTATTTCACTTCGTCCTTCGATTTTTTCTTTCCTCCGCCTCCTCCTCCTCCTCTTTTTTCTTCTTCCAGTGCCACCTTCGCCACTTCCCCCTCCCTTCCTCCCTCAGTCAGTGCCACTGTTGGAACTTCGCTACTGGTTCGCTTTCTTTCTCTCTTTCTCGCCCCAACCTGTTTCTTTACCCATCCTCCCCTCCTGCGTCCCCTTCTCCTTCCCCCCATGTAAAAGGACTAGCGGGCGAATGGGTTAAGGTGGAGGGGCAGGGAAAGGGAAAGGGGAAGGGGAAGGAGAAGGAGAAGGAGGAGTAACTCTGGATAAGGAGAGTCGATGGGGGAAGCGGCTGGGGGCGTTAGGGTTTGGCGGTGGGTGGGTGTGGGTTTGAGGGTGGGGGTTGGGGGGGGGGGAAGCGTTAATATCCTTTAAAACCGCATTGTGAAAAATCTGGGGTGATAATTTGAGGCTGGGAGTAAAGGTAAACTGAAGTCTACTTCACATTCATGAAATACACACACCGTAAGTTAGGGAGGGACGCCTGCTAGTTGACTATCAAAACAATATTACCCACTCCCGTCCGCCGCCCCAGACTCGTAAAATTAACACTCTCGCCTCCACCGAAACTGATTTAATTTTTTATCAGATACATTAATCTTGACTGAGAATAGTTTAGGAGTATGCATAACATCCAAACGCCTGTTCAAAATTTTCCTAAATGATGCCAAAAGAATTTCTTTAGCGGGATGGGTAATAGGAGCGAAAAGGCGTTCCAATAAAATGGGGCAACGTTAATGGATACAATTATGGGTCAAAATCTTTCGTATATTATATTGGCAAACGGCTATAATGTTCTTGTGGTAGCGCAAACCAACTTATCCTTTTTTTTTTTTTTTTTTTTTTTTAAAGCAGAATGTAATTTTTTATGTTACCTAACCCAAAGGGCCCATGTGCTTCTTTTGTATGCCAGTGTCTTTGTTGTTTCTTTGTAGGTGAAAGGATTTTACTATTATTATTATTATTATTATTTTATTATTATTATTATTATGAGTTGGTGAATATCCGCTTCCAAATTAGTTTCTTTTAAACTGGCGCTAATTAATGACTCATTATACCTCTCCAAACGTCGTAAAATAGAATCAAGCCTATCAAGAGATATAATTCAAGTAAACTGTACCATTTTTAGAAGAGTAGAATGTCCTAGTGCCTTAAATATTTCGTTCTGCCTCTTTGGGTATAAATTATTAATATGTTGGGTGTTTTTGTGTATGTTTGTGCGTGCGTTTGCGTGTGATCATTTTGTACTAAAAAGCCATACGTTTAATTTTTAAGGTATATTATTGCTATAAAGGTCGAAATTCCCTTTAATATTGTGTTTATTTGCGATATTTTTATTGTTTATTAACAGTCTGTCTTCACATTAGCGTCATTATTTTGAATGTAATATTAGTAAAGTATTGATACTTCAAAAAAGTTTACTTGCAGGACATTGGACAGATGTGCTCAAGACATTTAATTGTGTAGAATTTTTGGTTGGTGTTTCCAAGACTGATTCACCGGTATTTGAAACATTAGTAGTATGTGCAACGTACATAACTTGAATCTAATTTTTTAGCAGAAGGCCAGATTATTAAACCAAAAAATTAAAGGTGGGATGTTGTGATGAAATTTTCTTACTTTGTTTTAAAATTGTGGAGGAACCACATCTAGCGTGGCATGTTAAGTTTTGGGTCATTCAAATGGTCTCTTTTACGCCGTAGGTTTCATTTACCTCGTTATAAATATTTAGCTCTTTATCTTGTTCATTGGTCCTATGCAAACTTTTATGTTGTCATTTTCGCTTGCTCTGGTCTGGTGCAAAGCGTTACATTTAGCTTGCATTTGGTCTCGTACAAAATTTTGCCTTTAGGTTGCGCATGTTATGGTGCAGTATTGTACACTAGTTTACACTTGGTTTGGTTTTAAATTTTTACTCTTCCTGTACATATATATATTTACGGCGATGAGCGGAAGGCTCAAAACCACTTCGGATAAATTGAAAAGTAAAGTTATTTAAATAATCCCCTCCCCTTTTTTTCATCGGAGCTTGGATTTACGAAGCCATCCAAAACCACACCTGAAAAAAAAAAAAACTATTTAGACCCAGAGTTGACCCTCGACATTTGCTGCAGGTGTGGTGTCAGGGACATAAAAGAGTCCACGGTAAATTTCGTGGACTCTGTAAGGGAACTTCGCAAGTGACAAGAAGTAAATGAACGAAAGGAAACATCCATCTGACGGGTTTTCCGCCATATCGGGAAATGTACGTTAAATCCATTGCTACCTAAGGAAGCTTATAAAAGAATTTCACGGTGATGCCATCCACTGCTGAAAGGTGTATCCTAAACTGTTTATCACTTGAGAAGTGGATGACAATTCGAATGTGCCTTAAGGTCTTTCGAAAGCTCTTATTTTTGTTTATTCTTTATCTGTTTCTGGTTTTATATGCTCATACTTGTGTGCGCTTGTAAATCATAAAACACTGAATAACCTACCTCTCTCTCTCTCTCTCTCTCTCTCTCTCTCTCTCTCTCTCTCTCTCTCTCTCTCTCTCTCTCTCTCTCTCAGGATTTTTACTCAGTGTTTTTACTGTCTTGAGATTTACAGATGTAAGCTGTTGTTGTCTTTGTGTTTTTACAATTTTGTAATACTGTTTTGATTCCTGTAGATAATGTGCGCTGGCAATCATTGTCATATATGTATATATACAGTATATATATATATATATATATATATATATATATATATATATATATATATATGTGTGTGTGTGTATATACATACATCCAAATATATATATATATATATATATATATATATATATATATATATATATATATATATATATATATATATATATATATATATATATATATATATATGTTGTTAATTCCTGCACTTTTTTATATAAAAGAATTTAATCGTTTATATTAATCATCAGTTCATTTTTCAGGCCTTGGGTTTTTGAAAGCAGTGTTACAATTGGATATCGCTTTCATTTTGTTTTTCACCTCATGCTTTTGTTGCTGAGGTTGTCTTTTATAATCTCGGTAGCTAAAAGAAATTTTGTATAATTTCCGTGAGACACCCATTCTCCTTTTGATATTATTGATATCCTTTCATCTTTACCCCCCAGTTTTTATTTAGGTATTTTTTGTTATTATTTCTCTTGCGCCTCCTCCTCCCCTCCGCTTCCCCTCCTCGAATCTCTCCCTAGCGCTGGACGCCATTGGATCATGACAGATCTCGGAAGTTTTCTATAAAGTTTATGGCATAAATTCCTGTACATCTGGAGTTTTCCGTTCCACTAATTCCCTTCTAAAGAGGAGATGATTCACGTCGGGTCGCTCTCGCCTCTCGATGATAAATAACTCCTTGTACTTCCAGATCAATTAGGTCCCACACCGGATTTGTTTGGACGATGAGTTACACGTCGCCCCCATCGACTTTATTTCTCTATATCATGAATTATGGTCCTTCTTGATTTCTTTTCTTTCCCTCTTTCTTTTATAGGCATCATTTTTATGGCTTTGATAAATGGCCGTAGCAGGGGAGGTGAGGGACGTGTCGTCCAAGGCAGCCCAAATATAATTCTCTCTTCTTTTTCGGGTCCCTTTACCCCTCACCTAGATCCTTGTGTGCTTCTGTATCCGCAGGATCTCCCACGCTTCTTCATTTTCTAGGCATAAGAAGAGTTTTGCAGGTTGTTACCTCCGACAAGGAGGTTGTGCTTATGCTTTTAGTTTGGTTTGTGTGTCTGCTAGGAGGAACCCAGGCAGTTGTGTTGCCAGATAGCCACCCATTACTGCAATAAGGATTATATAACATCTAATGAATGATTTTTTTAATGACTATTTTCAGAGCTTCAGTATTTCCTAAGAAAAAATGATTATGGACTGGATTCAATTCTTTGTCTTTATTTAGAATTTTATTTTATCGCCTCGTTTATCATTATCGTTACCGGTGTACATTTGTAAAAAGAAAAATCATCATCTTTGTGAAGGTGACGGGAATGGCCCAGACTGTATAGGTAATTGTGTTAATTGCCTCTGTGTATGCGAACAGGAAAACAGTGACACAATACGTGAGTAATATGTGACAGCGCTGATGGAAGTATGTAAGACTAATATTTTATATAGCTTATTCATGCCTTTGTCGATATGGTGCTAAAGTTTCCCAGCACTTTTATTAAAATAAAATTGCAATTTTCCATTAATATTTCCCCCTGTGTAAATTATGGGTGTATTGTAAATGGTAACCCCCGAACTATATAAAAAAAGACAAGACACCCTTGCCTTTTTGTTTTTTATCTTTTTTTTTTTTTTAGGTTGACAGATATCTTTGGGAATCCAAAACGCACATTAATTTTGTTATGTCTCCATAGATAAGTTGACTATAATAATATTTTGTAGCGTACTTACAGTTATCTGGTCTTGGATTCACCATTGCTTTAGCTGTAGACAGTTATGCGTGTTCACGTTTTCCGTTTTTCAGTTACTTGTAAAGTTCAGAAATAACTGTAACTAAGGGAAAACTAAAAGCTCTAACCTGCAAGTTAATACAGGAACACTCGTCACAAAAAATTTCATGAACTTTTGCATTGTGTGGAGTAAAATTGTAGAAGTTGTATTAAAGTTTGGTTTACTGGCCTCTCTTCCCTGGATCTTAGTGAGCACCAGGTCCAACTGGTCCAGCTGGGAGTACCTGGACTAGGTTCTCAAGCTAATAGTTCGAATACCTGCTGCCTTGTAGGTTGACATATCTTTAGGTAAAGGTTAGATCCACAATCGAAAATTGACGCCTTGCTCAGGAGGCTGATGATGTCGACAAAAGCAAATACTCAATTAGCGGCCTTGGTGTTACGGTATCCATAGTTATTAATGAAATGTCCATGGATAAAAAGAAGAAAAGAGAAAAATACCAGTCGAAGAAGGAACCGGTCAATAATAACACTGGAAGAAGAAGAAAGACGATGCGGGATGGAACATTTTATGAGTTCATAAAGAAGAGATAAAAGGGGAATGCTTTGACTGGATTCACAGATGAAATCTCCAGGTTATGATGGAATCACTACTTAGATAATTTTAGTAGAAACACACGTGACACTTCTTATGCTAACTAGACTGATCTCTCAATATGGACTAGGGGAAAAAAGGCTGATGATTCGGAAATGGAAACCAAAGCAAAGTACCAAAGAAAGGTAACTTGACTAAATGTGGTAACAGAGGCATTGTCCTTACGTCGGCTGTAAGGAAAATATTCAGTATGTTTATTTGCAGATAGCGAGGAGAAAGTAATAAAAATAAAAAGATGAACAAGGTGGCTTCAGAAAAGGCAGGAGCTGCGCAGATTAAGTGTTTGTACAAGACACACTATGCAACAGTGTACTGAATTGAGAAATTCCCTACTAATAGCTTCTGTTGATTACGAAAATGCACAGACCAGTATTATGTAAGGCCTTGTGTCACTATGGCATTCCCATTAAAAATGTAAAACTAATGTCTCAATATATCCTTGAATGAAGTAAAAGAGAGTCTGTCAAGTGATTTTGCATATATAGTGGGGTGCTAAGAGTACAAGGGAATGTTATTTCATCTTTTGCCGTTTGAGCTGATAGATTTCGTAATGAAAAAAAGGGCCTTGAAACTGAAGAGAGAGTTTAGACTGGAGTAACGATGGAACTTGATTGACTTAAAATATGCAGTTGATGCTCTTGTAATCGGCAAAACACCATACGATGTCAAAAGATTGCTCAATAAAACGAATCATATACGATATGTAGATAGTTGGGACTCAAATAAATCTAAGAAAACAGAAGTAACGAGGACAGTGTGTGCACAGACTGGTGAAATAACAGATGGAGAAATGAGGTGAAATCTTTGTAAGTATTGGAATTGTATCAAGTATAGATGCTCTTGACTTGGAATTTTGCGAAAGACTGAAAGTGGCAAATCAAACAGTGGTCAGGCTGAATAGGATTTGGAAATCAAATAGACTGAAATTGCATATGACAGTAAGATTACAGATAAGTAGTACGATCTGTATTGCCAAACAGACAGTAATCCTGGTGTGACAAGGAACTATTTCGAAAAGGATTTGTTGATATTTAAATAAAGCTTGAAGAAGAATTGGAAAAATTGCATAAGTTCTGTATGTACATGGGATAATGATGAAATGGAGCTGGAGATGGCTTGAACGTGCTTTAGCAGCCCATGGGAGAATAGAATAGACGAAGGCTTACTTGGGTGAGAACTGTGAAAAGGGAGGCTAGGGATGAGCGGTGATTTGTGAAAGATTAATAACAGGGAAGACATGAGTGGCGGAGGTTACGTCAAGTGGTGTAGGAGGCGGTGATAATTATGATGAAGGTGCAATAACACGCGTATATTCGTTCTAGAAATTGCTACAGTGGTTTCTTTTAATTGACAGAGCAGTCAGTAGAACAATGTTGCGTCTGAAAATTTTGTCTGTTTTCGTTACTGTTAGAACTCGAAAGTAAAGAATCAGGTGTTTTGTAGCTGTAGTGTTTGTCAGTCTCTCATCTGTTAGGTTAAGAATTTGAAGACCTTCATTATGATCAGGAGCGTGAAACATTTCTTTGGTATTATTTTTTTTACCAAGATATTTATTTCTTTAAGTATCCAATCAGTACTCGGAAATGTTGTAATGTAGTCCTGAGCAAGAAAGTGTATAAAGGCATGGAAGGTAAAACGGCTGGTCTTTAGGATTTTTTCGCAGAAAGTTTGTAAAGTGAAGATGGACTACAAATATATATCTTTGATGATGAAAATGAATATTTAGTTTTTATTAAAAAATGCTAAAACTTTTTTTCCAATCCTATTAAACCAAGTGGCTACTAAACCAGGTGGCATCATTTTTCTCTTACAGATCCTCAAACTTGCTCATGTAAAAACATAATTTCGAAATCTGTGTCTTCGTGATATCGGAAGGTTCCTAGTTTTGAATTTTAATACAATTGAGAAGTCTAGAATTGCGTATAAGTATTCCCGAAACTACTTCTAAGTGTTAACCTTGAATCGAAAGAATTTTTAAATGTGTCTTTTAAGGACATTAAATTAAGACTTGATCATGCGCTAGCATTTTGAAGAAATGGATCGCGAAGTTCAACGACATTATAGGCACGTGCCTACACCTTTTCCCAACATGAGCCTTGCTTTTATTTTATTTTTTTTTTCTTGTAGTCCTTAAAGCTGAAACGTCATTACTGGTTAAAACCTGTACCTTTTACGCTCGATAATAGATATAACAGATCTCTAATGCAGGATGATCTATCTCCGCAGAGGGTTAGTGCCGTCAGTGCACCTCACGCGGTGCGCTGTAGGCATTACTTCAGGTTCTTTGCAGCGCCCCTTCGACCCCTAGCTGCAACCCCTTTCATTCCTTTTACTGTACCTCCATTCATATTCTCTCTTCCATCTTGCTATCCACCCTCTCCTAACACTTGTTTGATAGTACCATGGGAAACTTTGAAATGATTATACTTGAAATTATAAATTGAAAAATTTACTTGCATCCGTAAACTTAAATCTTCTGATGATCACAAACTGTCTAGGTTTCTTGTTTCGAAAAACAGAAAATCTTTTTGGTAGTATTAATGTAAACTTAGACATCGTCACCCTTGTTTACAAGCTTCCAGGCTAACTTATTTGAGGTCATAGCAGAGGATCTTAATCGTCTTGAAAAACTTTGGTGTTAGGTTATGTGGCGTCATAAAGCTTGATGTTCGTTTTTGTGCCCATAAGCCTTAGTGCTGATTTATTCTTTACAGTAGATTTTGAAGATTTGTGATTCATTATACCGAAACGGAAAGTTATATCAAGTTGCGTGTAGATGTTTAACCATCGATAATGATAAAATTCCAGTATATCATCATAGATAGTGAAATTTCTTACAAAAATCAAGAACTTCAGATTTATAAACATAAACCGTATGGATTATGATGTTTATTTACAAGAAGAGTAACGGATTAGTAGACTGCAAAGTAGATTATTTCTTCAGATGAAGTACTTTGTTTTTGGTCATCTGTTTTTTCTGTGGTTTATAAACACCATAAAGAACGTAGAAATAATTTTTCATGTTCATAAATTTAGAAATGCTTTTCTTTTGCTCATAAACCAGAGAGGTGCTTTATTTTCTTCCAGTCCTCAGAACGGCGTTATCACAAATTACAAAGCTTTTATGGCCTTGATTATAGTCATGTAAGAACCCTCCCTACCTTTGATCAGAAGTCTTGAATCTTCTTGATTCAGGATCATCAAAACCAAAACCCTCAGTTTTATGTTCATTGCCTCTAAGCTTCACTGCTCATGATGCAGTGAAGTAGGAAGTTCTAAATCTTTTGTCCGAACCGAAAAGTTTCTTTTATCTCAAATAAGTTCTTTATAATTTAGCACCAATTAAAATTTGATAACAGTTATCACTATGCTCAAACCTGTTTATGTGTTATATTTAATCCATCTTATTCATTTTGACATTCTAATCACATGGCGGGTTGAGAGCCATTGAAATCAGATACGCGAGGCTGTGGTTTACATCTGAAAAGTTCTGGTGTTATAACCTTCAAGCATGTTATCGTCATCGTAAAAGTAACCAATAATGTGTCTGCTTTGTTCATCAGTTTGAAAATATATTTACACAAAAATAGTTGAGAGAAGTTTCTAAATAAAATTTTTAAACTTCTGTCAAAGGTCTGGAAGTTTCATGTATGAAAGTACCTATTTCGAGATCGTAGATATTAAACCCTCTTGTAAGCCCAAAATAAAGATCCTTATTTATTATCTCTATAATAAAGAACTTTTATTTGAATCTCTTCTATATTGTCATGAACAAAAAACCTTTTGTGATTGTGTTAATACATTTCAAGGTTTGATGTGATCCGTAGTCTTGTTTTGATCTAGTTATGACTATGATTAGTGAATCTTTGCTCGTAAAAGGTTTGCTGAAATATATGTGATAGGTTTGGACAAATCTTAAAAGACCAAGATATATCACTGATCATGAAAAGTTTTGTGCATGAATTTATTTTTTCTTATGGTCACGAATGCGAAATTTTATAGTTAATTAGACAACCTGTACCAAAGATTAAATGTGTAATTTATTTTTTTTTTCGCCAGAAATCTTCTTTATTGATAACCACTGTGTGTAGCGTACGTCAGCGGGTATCCATCTGCCATTGAGATATGGCATGGAAGTGAAAACAATCTCACTGCAACTTTCTGTCCCCGAACTACATTGACGCTTCCATTGATAAATCAGTGTCCTAAGACGTGTTCCCTCTGCTATCAACGGAAGAGACTTTACCTGTCACTAACAGAATGAAATAGTTTTCATGCAGGTGATTTAAGATGCAGCAGATGAGATCAAATTATTAACTGGACCACCACATTCCTCAAGTGGCTAAAGTATGAACGGGACTAAACATTACAAGGAAGTTTCATAATAAGAATTATAGCAAATATTAAACTAGAACATCCATGAATTCTATGTCATTTTTGTCTTAATTAAAAGTGGACATGGATACTCGCCCTTCACTTTTGATGCGCCAGAAACAGTCAAGAAATACATGAGTTAGTTTTTGTTTCAGAAAAAAAAAACTATTGCGATGCGATGTATTTGTTACAGAAGCAAGTTCAGATTACTCTGACGATAATCCAGGGCAGATTGGGGTCCTGGTATCTTCACAGATTCTGACGAGTCATGATTTTCCCACGATCAAAGCACCATTGTATGAGGACCGAGAGCACGGTATGGCTGATTCAGAAACAGAGCCGCATCCTGAAAATGTAGTGATTATAGTCAAGAACACGAAGTAATTACCAGATATTAAAAGTTAGCAGCACCCGGAACTACAATTCACGGTATGAATGGAGAGCTTATAAGGGCATTCGACAAGATCGTTGCTTTATTCCCAACACTGAATCATTCGTTTTGTTTTGATGACAGAACCAATCTGGTGCATTTACAAACAACAGAGAGCTCTTGAACTCGTTTAAGAAAATCTTTATTTACCTACATCCTACATAGGTAGGTATCAGTGAGAATTAGGTTTTATACACACACACACACACACACACACACACACACACACACACACACACACACATATATATATATATATATATATATATATATATTATATATATGTATATATATAAATGTGTGTGTGTGCGTGCAGCTTTATATGAAATCAAAAAGTTTTTCATGTTGAAATATTATTTCTTCAAAACGTACATTTTGTGATTGAAGTTTGATGTATTTAAATTTTGATTTCTCTTATTTGTAAAGTTCGAACTTTTATGAACTTGTACAGATTATTAAAAATAACCTTGAGATCTTCGTTTTACGTTACGGAAGGTTGAAGCCTGCCATGCACTCATGGAAAGCTGGAGGTTTCTATGGGGACCTAATTCTACATTTCGATTAAGAATTATGTATGTCTCGACTAGCACTTCTATATTTGTTGAAGAAGACTGATTTGTTCATCAAAATTCAATTGTTTTGTTAGAATTTTAATGCTTATCAATGTACAATTTATGATTTTATGAATATATATGCCAAAGGGAATGATCAAGGTACTGTTCATTGCAATGCACGAAATGCACTACCACGCAAGGGCTTAGGGCTTATTTGTATGTAACTTATTTTGAGAAACAATAGGAGGAGGCTGTTAGGTTGATAGGCTTTATATTTCTCTGAAGAAATGGCCACCCTTTGGTCTGTGGAGATTGAAATAGCAAGGGATAAATGACGAAATAGCTTTGCAGTAAACTATGGGACACAAAGTTATCCATAGGAAAACCAAGTGGAAAAGAGTACGCGTCTCAGAATGCGAAACAGCTCGAATGCGATCATGTCTTACTGCTGGGAAGCCTCATCAATGGCTATCTACCAGAAAAGTTCCCTTTTGCGTTTGGAAACCTTACTACCTCCTTTTATGTTATCATAAAGCCTTAAACTTCCTTTGTATATAATCATAAACCTAAAAGCTTCACATATGATCATAAACCTTAAGTTTTTTTATGTGGTCATGAAGCTGAAAGGTTCTTTATCTTTGGCCTAAAACATTTGATGGTTTTTAACAGAATGTTTCCTTGTATACGATTGTGAATCGGCAAGAGTCTTTGTATGCAATTATGCACCTTAAAAGTCATGATATTTGTGTTCGTGAATATGACAGTTTTATTTGATCCTGAATCTTAGAGCTTCTTTTATGTAGTATCATGGACTATAAAACCGTCTTGTGATCACTTACGTGAAGTTTTAGCATTCTTGTTCTTGCGTGTCATTACTTTTTTGTTATGGTTATATCAAATTTGATCTCACCTTTTCACTCTGATCACGCACTTTAAGCTTGCCTCCCGTTGTTGTTCATTGTTGCCTTGTTTTTAAGCGTATTGCTCCATGTGCACAACTACTATATAATTATGTTCCCGGGTGAGTAGGCTACTTCTGTCATTTATGTATTGATTAATGTTGTCAGTTCAGTGTTAATGTCTTGAAAGCATTAATTACTTTTCTCGAAACCAAACTCGTGCACACACGCACACACACATATCATAAGAACAAATTTGCGTGCTTAAGTATGAGTGCCTTCTGTAAAGATAACCCGTGTTGTATTTTCAAATCTCAATAAAATGTATAAAGTTATGAAAGAGAACAATGTACAAGATATTTATTTATCTAGGTTTCTACTTTCTTGACAAGTGTTAGATTTGTTTCACGGTCCGTTTCTGGGAATATATATATGGTGTTTTTCCTTAAATATATATATTATATATATATATATATATATATATATATATATATATATATATATATATATATATGTGTGTGTGTGTGTGTGTGTGTGTGTGTATGTCATGTGTATACATACATACATACATACATACATACACAGATACATACATACATACATACATACATACATACATACACACAGTTAGTATGTGTTTGTACCCATGTAGTCGTTTGATATCTGTATATATCATCTCATATTTTTTTTTTAGGAAAATGGCATTATTTCAATAAACCATATGTACAGTAAATGTATGCAGCTCTGTTGTATTGTATGTACCTTTTCTGTATTTAATCTCTTATAATTAAACTTTATAAGTATATTTCGGGAACCTAGAATTGTTGTTTATATGTATCACGGTAAATTGCATGGTTGGGTGTTTGATGCACATTGCTCTTAATTCAACAATTTTACGTGTTTCGTACACCAGGACTAGTTTTTTTTTTACACTGAGTGTGAATAAAAGCACTGGAATATATTATATGAAACATCACACTTTTTTATCGTCTCTTTTGGCATTTACACACATAAGAATTCCATTTACTTTTGGTTGTTTGTAAATTAATCTTTGTTTTTGAGGCGATTAACGGAAGATCTTAACATAAATAATGAAGACAAATTATAGGACAATTATAATGCAAGATTAATATGTCAAAAAGATATATTTGAATTATGAGTGGATCACAACTCATGCCATAAATCCAATTTCTGGAGGTTTGTCATTGCAAGAGCAAATCAGTTTTACAAGATATTTAATGGAATTAGTGAGTAAAATATGACACCCATATCTTG
>NC_089741.1:62130963-62193463 GCF_040412425.1 Macrobrachium rosenbergii
AAAAAGACGAAAGGACAAAGTGCAGAGTGAGCAGGGGCATGAACGAGTGTGCTCTCTAGGACTGCCGGTTTCTCTCTGACCATGGGTCGGATTGGGCTGCTGTTGTTTTTGTGAACAGCGATCCTTCCATAGCTTGCGGGCAGTCTGAAAGAAAGACAAGGACTCACCGATACATAGCACAGAGGAAAATGAGGCTACAGGACTCCCTAACTAAAGAGGGCCTGGTGAGACTCTCCCTGTTGGATAGGTCTCTGATACTAACCTATAAGCTGCTAAGATGGTTATCTTTTTTTTTTTCCCAAAACAACACCAGCACGCCTCTCTCCCCAGCTTTTGATGGAGGAAGCTTGGTTTTTGGTGCTGTCTTGTCTTGTTTCTTTTACCCTTCCTTTAAGAGTTGATTCTATTCCTACCAATTAAATGAGAGAGGTCGAACAATCTAATATTTATAAGGGCTCCCCCCTTTAAAAGGGCCTTCACTCCCTTTTGGGCGTGGAGGTTTGTACTAAGCAAGCTGTTCGCCTTGATTACTTTACTGTTTCCCCTGAACAGATTTGTTCCTTTGCAATCCTAACTAGCTAAGGATCTACCTGACTAGAAAGGGATAACAGCTAATAACCACTTATTTCTACAGACTCAACACTACCTAAAAGGTGCTTACAGTTTATTATGGTACCTCTTATGATCATTGATGTTCAGACCTAGCCAAATGGTACAACCACTGTATCTCCTATGACCTAACCTATTATAACTCGGCTGTAGCACCAACGTAAAGGACAATGAACTAGCTAAGGTACAATGTTACAAGTATACAATGTTTTACACTACAGTTTGTAATTACTGTTCGGTACATGAGGTTTTCCTCGTATGATAAATGCTTGCCTCACTGAGGTATTAGGCCATGCGTGTCATGAGCTCGGGCTCTCTTCACAATAGTTTAGAATGGCTGGTTTTCAATTACATTGTACTTACGTGGTTACTGCTGCTCGATGGAGGGTGTAAGTGACAAGGTTACTGCTATGATGTACCATAATCTGGTCTAGGCTATGGTATGATAGAGATCACGCTTGCGCTGCCTCACTCTGGCAGCAGAGCCAGATCACTCTAAAAGATGGATGGCACTGTGCTGAGAGGGCACTAGTGCCAGGATGAGCTCATGGCTCTGCAACTACTTGGCTGTCTTTTGCCCCTTCTTCTTCTTCTTCTTCAGGTTCCTCCAAGGCCTATCTATATCAGTCCTAGGAGGTAATGAAGGCACCGACTCTCAGGAAAGGCCAGAAGGCTTAGCGGGCGCAAGGTCAGGGGTGACCTTAAGGGCTACAGGAGGACTCCCGACTCCAGCTGCTGCGACAACCAGAGCAAGAGTGGTCTCGACCTCTGCATCCGGGGAGGCCAGTTCCTGGTCTTCCAGAGAAGGTGTGGTAGATTGGTCCACCAGGGGTTCATCCTCTGGGGACGGATTTGGTGAGGAAGAAGTGTCTGGTGCTGGAGACTCACCGGTTCCTATAATTAGTACCGTGAGAGATCCTGGATCTGGCACAGGGTTCTCGTCGAGTGATAGCTCAACATCCAAGATGGACGGAGCATGGCACTGTTCAGCGCTTGCAAGTGGCACTGGCAGTGATTAAGGGTCAGGCATGCCTGACAAGGGGTCTGGAGGTGCAATACCTCGCAGATGGCTTGAATTGGGCTGAGACAGGAGATTCTGCCCCAGCTGAGATCAGAGCCTCGGAGAGCCCAGTTGGGGCGTCCACTGGGCATGGCTTATTTGGGCAGCCCTCCCAGTGAGTGGAGTGGCCTGTCTGCTTGCGCCCTACAGCAGTACTGCTCCTCCTGAATGTCTCTTCAGGGAGAGGGAGGACCTCTTTGTTGGCCGTCCTTTCGGGTAGAGAGAGGACTAGGCTGAGAATGGTTTGGTGTGTGCCCCTTCTGCTGACCACTTTGGTGGATGGAAGGTGGTTTTTCTTCTTGGGGTGCTCCTACAGTCTGGGCCTCCGTGGAGGAGGTAGCGTGGCTGTGAAGTGGCGTTGGTGAAGGGCTTCCCAAAGGGTCCGACCCAACAGGAAATCCACTCCGGGCCGAATTCCACCCACCATGCCAAGGCAGTGGGGTCCTTAAGGGAGGCCACCGAGATGAACTGGGTCTCCAGTCTCTCAGTGTACAGTATCTTCTGCGGCCGGGCCGTGGAGAGTGAAGTGTCAATTAGGTTGGCGAACTTGGTGGCTGGGACATGATTTGCACTGGACAGGTCACGAACGAGTGTGCTCTCTAGGACTGCCGATTTCTCTCTGACTATCGGGTCGCTGTTGTTTTCGTAAACAGCGATCCTCCCATAGCTTGCAGGCAGTCTGAAAGAACAACAAGGACAGAGGAAAATGAGGCTACAGGACTCCCTAACTAAGAGGCCCTAGTGAGACTCTCCCTGTTGGATAGGTATCTGATACTAACCTATAAAGTTTGCCAATATAGTTATACTTTTTTTTTTCCAAAACAACACCAGCACGCCTCTCCCAGTTTCATGCGGAGGAAGCTTGGTTTGTGCTGTCTTGTCCTGTTTCTTTTACCCTTTCTTTTAGGAGTTGATTCTTGTTCCTACCAATTCAAATGAGAGGTTTGACAGCCTAATATATATATATATATATATATATATATATATATATATATATATATATATATATATATAATATTTACCTCCTGCAGAACGTTGGCCTTGAGTGAAATACTGCCACTTATGTCTTTCCTGTGCTTTACCCTCTGCAGTCTCCATCCCCTCTATCTTTCCTTATCATGATTCTCAACTAAGGAGGTCTGTCCCCCTACTCTTCTGTTGCCCAAAGTAACCAAGCGGACACTACCATGTACTCTGGGGGTTAAGTGAAGGACAATTCCAAGCCATCCCTTTAATTATTAGATCATTTGTTTATGGAACTTTTAGTACTTTCCCTTAGGGTATCTTTTCTAACTCTTATCTTGCCATCTGATTCTTAATTTTCTTATTAAAGCTTTATTATTAAATTGGCAAAATCTTTATTACATAGATACAGATATAATCTTACTTTCGTATGCAATTTCAATCTATTTGATCTCCAGTTCTTACTCAGCTGGCCCATTGTACCTGTTGTGTTTTACAGTCTTTCAGTAAAGTCCAACGCAAGAGAATCTGTACTGGATATCATTGTTCCAAAATATTTGAAAGATTCAACCACTGTTAATAATTTTTCCTTCTAATGTTATTTCATCCTTTTTTGTGCATGCTCTTTTCTCATGACTTCTGTTTTCTCGTAGAATTAATTTTTGTCTCATTTCAATAGATATTTAATGTACTTTATTAAAGAACTATGTAAATCTTGTACTGTTTTACCATTCAAACAGAATTATCAGCATATTGTAAATGTGTCAATTTTCTGTGGTTTTTCTAATCTAAACCTTTTGTTCGCCCTGGATCACTTTTTTCACTATTAAGATCTGTGAGGTTGTAAATAGCAAAAGGTGAAATATCGTTCCATTGTAGGACCCTACTATTTTTTGCAAGGTCAATTGTCAAACCCACATCAACATTGACTTTTCATCTGCTTTCAAATATTAAGCTAAATATTTAACGGGGAAGGTCATAGTGAAGTAAGGTCTTTCATGATATTGATCAATGGATGGTGTCAAATGCCTTTTCGCAGTCAACAAAAGCCAAAAGAAAGTACGCTATTTTTAAATTTCATACTCAGTTGCGTAATATTTCTTAACAGAAATGTTTGATCAATGCAACTCCTTGTCTAAAACCAGCTTGTTCATCTCTGGGCTTTTTATCAATTTCTTTGTCCAACCTATTGAGAATAAGCTTACCGTAGGTTTGCATTGCAACCGCCGTGGGTGCAGTGCTTCTCTGGCTGCCACATTCAGCCAGGTAACCTTTCTTTGTTGCCATACCTCTGACTTCCAATTCCGAATCATTAGAGTTCGTTTCCTCATTCCATATTTAGTCAAGTGAGAGTGCGAGGTGTCATTTCAGTTCCAGCTAAAGTCATCTCCACAGTTACTCCAACATATAGTGTTTTTCATCAATTCGACTTCAATAAATGTGAAATATTTCACAAACACATTCAAGTCTTCGATATCTGGTATATCAGTCAAATTATCCCCCTTAAATCTTTTATTCGTGACCTCACTAGGCTTTTCCTCACAGCGTTGCCTTTCTTCTTCTTCTTCTTCTTCTTCTTCTTCTAGTTCCTCATTGGACGGGTTGGTATCGTTCTTTGCTAGTACTCTGCTGGGCCCGCGTTCGAGTCTCCGACCGGCCAATGAAGAATGAGAGAAATTTACTTCTGGTGATAGAAATTCATTTCTCGTTATAATGTGGTTCGGATTCCACAATAAGCTGTAGGTCCCGTTGCTAGGTAACCAATTGGTTCTTGGCCACGTAAAATAAATCTAATCCTTCGGGCCAGCCCTAGGAGAGCTGTTAATCAGCTCAGTGGTCTGGTTAAACCAAGGTATACTTTTTTCTTCTTCTTCTTCTAATGTTATTATTGACCCATCTTACTTTTAAACTAGTATTTACCTTTTTTCTCCACTCCATGAAACTATGGTTTTGGCAACATCATCAGCCGGTTTTTCCAAATATTCTTTCTTGCCACTCGTGATCTTCGTTCAAACTTGACTATCTAAATGAGAGTACTTAGTACGTTCTTTGCGTTCCTCTCTCTCTCTCTCTCTCTCTCTCTCTCTCTCTCTCTCTCTCTGTCTTTATATATATATATATATATATATATATATATATATATATATATATATATATATATGTATATATATGTATATATATTATATATATATTATATAATATATATGTGTGTATGTGTGTGTGTGTAAAGTATGGATATATAAAAGGACTCTAAAGTCTTGGTGTTAAGACGCGATCCTTGATATGGAGAGCGCCTAGTTTTGATTACCGGCGAGGACAGAGTGATATAGGCATGTTATTCTAAAACCGTTGTGCCTTCATTTACCCAAGCAGTGAGTCAAGAAGCTCAGGTCATGGGACTAGCAATTGTGTCTTAAAATCATTGATGAAATCAGCAAAATTAACACCTGTGTATATATATATATTACACATATGTATATATATGTGTGTGTGTTTACACATACATATACATACATGCCTATACACATATATATTTAATATATAGCATAAGTATACACATACAAATATGTATTATACACATACACATGTATGTATGTATGCATAAAAATGAATGGCATTGTTTATCCTAACTTACTTGTAGGTGTATGTGTGTGTGTGTTCCTGCCGCCATTAAACAGTGCATATTGCGCACATTATCCTTCCCTCATTACTACCTTTTTGCATTGATAAACCAATATCTTTACCTTGCAATCCATTTCTAAAGTTTAATTTCTCTAAGTGATGCTATCGTGCTGTTATGGTTGCTGTAATGGTGTAAGAACAAAACTCATTAATACTAATTAGTTCGGATTACGTGGCACTTTTAATGACTTCGAGTTTTCTAAAGCTGTATCACCTGCCTGCAGTTGTGTGTGCAACGCTTGCTCGTTTTATGCGACGAGAAGCCGATTGTTCATAGAGGAACGAGTCCCATAACCTTGGCAAATGAAGTCTTGAGTTAATTTCGCTAATTTCCCTTACGATTTTTTTCTAGTGTTATATTTTTTTCTCCAGTGGATTGGCAAGTTCCATTATTAAAAAAGGGAATCTTTACATATTCGCGTGTTCACGATTCGTCTTGGCGTAAGGATCAGTATTACCTAATAGCTTTAAAGGAACTCGTTTACTTGAGGAAAAGGGAAATCAAGAAAGTTGTTTGTTGCATATAGTTTCATTGGACTTGTGATATGAAATGTTTGAGTTAGTACACATATTTCGAAAATTTATGTACCATTGAATTATGGCTATTTTATGAAGAATGGTAGCGGTAATCTTTCTGTTTTCTTTCAGTTTTTTGATGATGGGAAAAATTAATTTTGTTTAGAATTCTTCTTTTTATGTATTGGAAAAAAGAATGACTGGTACTAGTTAGGGATTGAATGTCATTTATATGTACTGTATATATATATGTATATATATTATATAGTGTGTGTGTGTGATGCATGTATGAATGTATTTGATTATAATACTATGGTACAGTTGCTGGTATGAAATTTGAGTAAGTATATGTAGATAGTACTTTATAAACGTAGTGAGGTGTACCAGAGAAAAAATTAAGGGTTCTTAATAATTAATTTTACCTTTTTGATCATAGAGGAAATTTGCAGCTCCTTTGAAATTTAGCAGGACATTTTCTTTAAGTATAGTTGCGAAAAGCAGCATAGTGAAATGTAAAGGTTATTAATAGACATATTCAGAATACTGAAGAAGATAATTATTCCATGAAGAACGATATCAGTCATTTTTGTATTTTTGAATATTTAAATTCAAATCATTGTAGTGTAACATCCATTCGGCTGAAAGGCAAATAGATAAACCAGAAAAGAAAAAAAATTAAATTGAATATAAAGAAGGCATCTTCTGTAAGCTAACCTCTCAGCCTTGTAAGTTCTGTGGAAGCAACTTAGAAACGTAAGACTAAGGCTACCTGTTTAAGTTGAACCATAACTTTGTCTCAGGTGAGAGAGGAGGGAAGGAAAGAGGCTGCTACATTTCTCACCTGGTTAACTTTCTTAACAACTATTTCTGACTGTAAACCCATCCATTGTGGCCAGCTCTGTGGGTGTTCTTTCCCCAAAGACGAAGTTCCCTTTATATACTTAAGTTTTTCGTTTAACATTCTTCCAGTTAGTAAAAAGTGGTTCGATTTTTACTCCAATTTTTATGCGTAGTTTTGCTCTAAATTTTGATTTTAACGACCATTTCATTGGTTCCCGTAAGGTGTCTGGCATCTTTTATAACCCGCTCATATTTTTTATATGGTCTCGTCAGAATTCATCCCCGTTTGGTGCTTCGAGTCCTCGGCGAAATCCATTTTGTTATTGGGTGCCTTTTTATTTTCTTGGAAAGTGCCTCTCGATCCCATTCTCTAACTAGTAAATTAAAGTTTATGTGCTCTTTTTTTTTTCTGCCTATATCTATTGTTACTTGCATCTGTTGTTGTCTGTATGGTTACATCCTCTTTCTTCGCTGAATTTTTTCCATACAGTATCTTTTGAGCTTTTATATTGTAGTGAAACCGACAGGTTGTCATTTTATTTTCGTCAGTTTTATCAACCGTTACTTGATAATAGGCTGCCTTTGGACTTCTTCACTGCCAAGCATTAATGTTTTTATGTGTTTATATTTATCCCAGATGTGCTCAATTTTTATACTTTATAACGGATTAGCATGTTTTATGTTTTGATATTACAGTGTAGTTCATTGTTATATTGGCTCATCATTTTTGTTTTGAAACATCCATCAAAGTTAGAAATTGTATAATTTTGTGTTCCTTATTTATCCATTGATTGGATTTTTTTGCCCACCTCCTTAGTGGATTTTTTCTAGAAAGAATAATTAAACTTCTTTGTAACATAAAGATTGCTGTAAGTTTTGATTGTTTGTATATCTTAATTAGTGTTTTATGGTAAAATATTGATAATTTTGTCAGTTTTCTTTTAAATTGTGAACTATCGAGGGGCCAGGTCATATGTCAACTACCGAATGTTGAATTGTTGAAGGATAGTGGTAAACGGTAATGTTAAAATATTAGTTCAAGGGAGAAAGGACTGAAGTTGTTTTCTGTAAAACTTATCGCTGAAAAGCTTCTGCCGTAAGAGTTCTGTGAATTTATTTCGTAACATTCGTTGAAATAAAAAAAAAATAAAAACAGGTATTTTGATCGTCACGAATGAAATCAGTAATCTTAACCTTGTTTTTCACACATGCTTTTAAGTGCCTTACTGTTTTCACTCATTATAGGAACTAGTTAATCATTATCTGTATCCTGGAAGACATATCTTCATATATTATAACATCTCAGCGATTAGTAAGTAGTTCCTGAAAATAGTTACGTATGCTAGAAAACAATTATTACGTGTATATTGTGTCTGTTTTTTTTTCAGGTGATTATTAGGTGTAAAATTAAAATTTTTTTGACTATGCACTAGACTGTATTGGAATGATAATCAGGTAATTCATAATTATTTAATTTTTTTTATTCTTTTTTTTTAAATTCTGGGTTTAAAGGAAGGGACGAAACTTTCCACTGTTACTTAACGCACGTTATTGTAACCATTATTGCCATCCTTATTATTGTTGTACTGAAAAAACATTATTATTATTATTATTATTATTATTATTATTATTATTATTATTATTATTATTATTATTATTATTATTAAGATAGAGTCATTACACTGCTTAGTGTTTGTGGTTGAACCCTAGCCACCAAACAGTTTTGGAGGTTTGGCTTGTTCTAGTATTTCACAGAATGCAAATAGCTCTTTTATAAGTGAATATCATTCCGAACTCAAGCGCACTTTTGCTGGTTGAAGAGGCAATTGGTAGTACGGTGAAGCTTTATACAAGTTTTTATGAAGAGTAATCTAACTAGGAATGCGCGCGCGGTTTCCAGGGAAGCTCGTACTCGTCATTGTTTTTCCCGATTTTTACAAGAAGGAAATCTTTGCACAGGCGTCTGAGGACATTCAACAGAATTTAAGATAATAGTGGTAATACAGTATTATTCGTATACACATATATGTATGTATAGTATATATATATATATATATATATATATATATATATATATATATATATATATTATTATATATATATATATATGTATATATATATATATATATATATATATATATATATATATATATATATATATATATATATATGTATATTATATATATATATATATATATGTATTATATATATATATATATATATATATATATATATATATATATATATATATATATATATATATATATATATATATATATATATATATATATAGTGTGTGTGTGTGCGTGTGCCAGTCTTTATGAGTGTAAGTTATAGACATTGCATAAAGATACAAATTACCTTCTGCTAACTAGTACAGTGCGCCTCTGCAGGTGAAGAGGCCGACTGATCTATTCGGCGAAAGCGTCCTCGTTTAAGGTTTAATTTACATTTGCATATATATTACCTCGGACTTTTTATCCAGTTTTAAATAAATTTATAGTAATGGGATCTTTTAATGTTAATAACAGTAGTAATAATGATATGAAACCAGAATGTTGATGGGTTTCCTCTGAATAAGACTACTCTATGACTTAAGTGGTAGAGGTGATAACGCACCATTGATGACAAAAGTAAATAAAGATAACCTTATCTTTGTATACGGATATTTGATTAGCTTTAAAAGTGGGAAAAGATAGTACAGATAATAGACATTTTGTGCGTAAGTCGAAAGAAATTTGTTCCCTACGTCTCCTCAGATACTGTTTTTTTTTTTTTTTTTTTTTTTTTTTACAATTTCATAATGTGGAGGAGTCGCGGGATCAAAGAAAATCAAACCTTAAGTCTTGGGAAGGGAAAAGGGGCATAATACTACCTTGTATTTGCAGCAACACTTTGCCCTGATTAGATTGTGACAATACAGCCCTGAAAACAGCTCTTCTTTATCTTCTCTTCTTCTTTTTACCCCACCTTTGAATTTTTTCGCGCTGAGAGAGAGAGAGAGAGAGAGAGAGAGAGAGAGAATGTCTCGCAAGGTGAAGAGGAAAATCTGCAGGGAGTAGAGGCGCACACTCAGCGTAGTGGCAAAGAGAATCAGGTAGTGCGCGGGACTCCTTACCTTTCAGTTGTGATACATGTCTTCAGTATTTACCTACTAGTTTTATGGTTAGTTTTATGCTTTTATCTATGAATTTCACGAAGTTATGCTTGTTGTTATTTGCTAGGAAATTGGGGGAAAGCCGATTTCCCTTGAATTTACAATAGTTTAGTCTTTCTGACACGTACAGTGCCAGATGTGGTATTGCTTCCAGTGAAAAATGTCCCATTTTGCATTAGAAGTAATATCAGACCTGACAAAAATCTGTCTCATGCAGGTGTTCTTGGCATAATCGCAGAGGTACACAAACAAAGCCAGCCGATTGTAGCATTTTTTCTTTGGATGCAGAGAGAGAGAGAGAGAGAGAGAGAGAGAGAGCATGGTAATATCATTTAAGGCAGGCGTCCCCAAAGAGGCAACGGGTTGTTGGATGGCGTCGTCTTGGACCATTAATGAAAGAGGGCAAGTAAGTGGCGCGTTCCAGCACTAACAGTTCGTGAAAGAGGTGGTGTGTCGGGTGTGTTGGGAAGAGTGCGTTAGGTCGTTGCGGTAACCCCAAGGGCACCACACTAACCCTGATGATGATGTCCCAACATCACATAATGACGCTTCCTACTCCTTGATAATGACACGCCCCCTGCCTGATCGTCCTGATGCTCGCTTCTTCTTCTCCGTCTTCTTCTTCTTCTTACTCCTTTCTTCTCTCCTCAACCCTTTTCTTTTCTCTCTCTCTCTCTCTCTCTCTCTCTCTCTCTCTCTCTCTCTCTCTCTCTCTCTCTCTCTCTCTCTCTCTCTCCTTACAGCCTTCCGAACACCATCATCAAACTCCCTCCCCCACTTTTTTTTTTTATTTTTACCCCCCGAACAAACATGTGAAACTTATTTCACCCTACTTTGAACCCCTCCTCCTTTCTCTCTCTCTCTCTCTCTCTCTCTCTCTCTCTCTCTCTCTCTCTCTCTCTCTCTCTCTCTCTCATTCTGTTTGTAACAAAGGTTTTATTATAGATTTTCTTCTCTATTCTTTTCGCTTCCTCTTGAACATTGTTTAGTGCTCTGTTAATTTATATATTTCCTGTCTTTCGGGGAATAGGGAATTCTTGCATGGGCAGAAGGCATTGTTTGTGAGCATATCTTTACCTGAGAAAGAGTGAATGATCTGATCAGAGAGAGAGAGAGAGAGAGAGAGAGAGAGAGAGAGAGAGAGAGAGAGAGAGAGAAGACATATTATCTCATACGGTGATTTTTGTACTCTCGCATCTGAACCATACGGGAGGAACTTTCATTTAAATTAGATCCGACGCTAATTCAGGTTGTCATCTCTCTCTCTCTCTCTCTCTCTCTCTCTCTCTCTCTCTCTCTCTCTCTCTCTCTCTCTCTCTCTCTCTCATTGTTTAATCTCGGCGGATAACTCCGAAAAAGGCCCCTTCTTTTGCGAAGGAATTAAATCCTGCCCCACCCCAATATTTCAGTAATTTCATTTATATTTCTCCCTGGCGTTGAAGGTGACGAGCTTTGTGATAATTCAAGTTAATTGGTACGATCATTTACTTCTTTTAACAAGGTGTCGGTGATCTTATAATTTGGCGGCTAGACTTTCTCCTTTGTCTTGTTTTTGATAACGATATTCTTGTAGTTTTGTAATAAGTTTTTCAGTAATCTCGGGAGACACTTATAAAATATGAACAGCTTGAAACTATTTATCTTATACTAGCTATTAAAACCAAGGAACTCATAAATGATACTCTAGGAGTTAGAGATCTAAATTTGATTTAATTGCATGTTGAACCAAGTAACTTCAGTGAAATAAACTAATGTTGACCAGTGTCATCAAACAGTGAGTTATAGTTTAGTGATGTGTTAATGTTAGCAAGGATTATACAGATGAAATAATGTATTCAAACAAGTTTATGGGCAATATTTAGAGGAAACAATACGCTTCCATTTTTTTAAGGGATTAAATGTTAACACCCATGTTATACAGAAGAAAACTGCGCGAGTGTTAGGTAAGAAGACTGTTAAGGCCTACCTATGCCTTCAAAATGAAACTCAGAAATAAAAAGAAAATTGGCATGGCTTGTATTAAAGATACCCAATTTGAATGTCGGCTTGTATAATAGTTTGATTTCTGTACTTAATTTGATGAGTTTGTAAATATTTTTTCGTACAGTTACCGATGCCATGGAATCCTCAGTGATAAGATTGCCTTGCGCTTCTCTAAGCTTATTTAGCCCATCCTCCTTGCCACTGTTCTCTCATTAGCCACATTACTTTACCAGAGGAGGCATTCTGACACTTCCTGATGTACTGCTTGTTACGTATGTTGGTGGCTTTGTGGTTTGTATATGCTACGTCCCGTACTGCTTTCACTGGTCCACAGATCATAGACATAAGAAAGAGCCAGCGGTTAATCGGGCTTTCAGATTTTCGTTTAATCCGAGGTGTCTAATTTTGAATCAAAGGTGATTCGTTGCTTTTATTGGTTGCTGAAAATATTTTATATATTAAACTTTGCAATTAACAAGTTCATTATTTTATTCCAGAATGATCTGCTGTGCGGTGTTTGGTGTATTAGTGTTGCTAGAACGGTCGAGGGCTATTTTATTTATGGAATTCCTCCGTACAGTGTATAGACGGGAAGATTGTTTAATGTTTCTTTTATGATTAGGGATCCGTTCCATTTCCCAAAATACTGAAAGAATTCTTCATAAATAACCATTACAACTTAGCATTATTCGGCTCTCGTGTCGGTTGCTGGTCCATAATTTTGTCAGTTTCCTGATAGGGTATTCTAAAGAATCATCCATGCGCTTAGTCATCAATGATAAGACATTATTAGGTTGATTTTTATATCTGTATCTCCATTCCGTTACCTGCGAATCATTGCTCTCATCAGAACAACCTGTGGATTTTTCATTCAGAGATGAGGGGTTACCAACCTTCAGACCAGAAGGGAGGGAAACCTTGGTCCTTCGACATTATCCTTTGTTATGGAGAGAATATAATAACTCATCACTATGCTGTCTTTTGTATGCTCTTGCTTTTTCCATCCCGATTTTTGTATGTGGTTCCAAAAAACTCGTTCTTTTGATCCAGGGTCCATAAGAGAAGTGTTCTCAGCAGTAATAGGGACTTCAGTAATACGACCCCTTTCAGGTGTCATTCCACTTACTGCAGAATCCCCGTCGTTTACGTTTCTCTTCCTTTTTTTCAGCAATGGATTTTTAAATTCTACAACTCCCCAGAGCCGTTGGAAGTTTTCCTTGCCCCGACGATTCTTCATGTATGTCCTCTTCTCTTCGGCGCCTCTGAGTTTTTCTTTTCGTATTTTATTTTTGCCGATATCATCCGATCAGGTTTTCATTTGTGATCCACTACAAGTACATTAAGTGGTCAGTTTCTTGAGCTGTAGAAATAAACAGTTTTCCATGAATGCATTTCACCTTTGGCACAAATTAGACAGTTATAACAATTCATCATTCTATAGGAAATTGTCATATGCGGAAAACTGTCTGTCGTGGAATCGACGAATCTACGAGAAAATAAACAAGGCTATCGTGTAGGGTTAGAATTACATTATTGTTAATCAGGAATATTGAGCGTGGGTCCGAAAAAATGTGGCCACGTTTTTTATATTCGAATTATGAGAAGATACACATCACCAAGGAGGATTGTGGTTAATTTTTATTATATTCTGTCGGCAAATATATTTTTGTAACTTGGGAACTGATACCAATTTACTGTTACCGATTTGGTTGTGATCTGCCTCAGTCTGCTGCTAATCTAGAATGTAATGTACTGATTAGGTTAACAGAAGTGTAGTGTTTTTACATGCTTTTATTGAACTTGACCTCTGTGTCTGTGTGTCTGTTTGGGTTAAAACTTGTAACTAAATTTTTGACCTGTTCCCTTCATCCGATGGACTTGAAATTTTGCATGGTTACTCAATCCCGGTGACAATACAACCTTACATGATCAGTAGGTCAGCAGTGACTTTTACAGTGACCTCTCCCAGTATCTCAGGATTTGTATAACGTGAATAACTCTTCAGATTTTTCATACCTTCTTTGACTCGTAGAATAAGTTAATAACTCTACTGATTTTTCAAACCTCTTTTGGCTTCAAAGGATATCGCGTTCAATTTTGTTAGCTGCGATCATGAATCGGTTGCAATTTCTGTCAAAACTAAAAGTTTTAAAATAAAAAATAAAACAAATTTAAACACGCTTTTATTAAAATGCACATAAAAGTATATAATAATTTTTTGATACCCTAGGATTTTCGTACAATTAATCATATCTACAAAAATAAAAGCGTGGGTGCCAAACAAGGAAGGAAATGCCACAAGAAAAGAAATTTTTTAATTTCTTGTATCATTTCCTTCCATGTTTGGTGCCCACGCTTTTGTTTTTGTAGACATGATTAATTGTAAGAAAATCCTGGCGTGTCTCAAAAAGTTGTTTTCTACTTGTATGTGTACTTTAGTAAAAGCGTGTTTAAATTTTTTTTATTTTTTTTATTAATGGAACCAGGTTAAAGAGCTTTGGTTTGCTTTGGGATTGGGCTTGGAACCTTACTTTAGTGAGGCGGACATCCTGCCCACTGAAGCGTATGCATACATACATACATGTATATATGTGTATAAATGTATGTATACACACACACACACCTCCCACAGATATGCACAAGCTCCCTTCCTGCCGCACAGGGATGACCTCTTTTGGTGGGTCGATACATTTGTTGTGGGGTCCCATCTTCGAGTCCTGGTCTTGAACATGTACATGGCAGAAGTCAGAGAGGACCTTCAACTCTCACCCTAAGCCCAAGTATATGTCAGGTACATTGACAACTTCGTTGCCACCAATACTGACGGAGAAGCCATCCTACTGTAGAATGCTATGAAGAGCAATCAAACCTCTACAGTATTTCACCATGGAACTCAGTGTGAAAGGCTGCCTCATCTTCGTGTATTTCAACATTGAAAAGTACCCAGATCACCATTTTGCAACAGTTTTCAAGAAAGCTAGTAATGTGAGTCACTGCCTGAACAACCATGGAGTGCGCCATGAAATCTCCAAATGCTTTGCCGCCTCTTCGTTCGTTAGGAGAGCTGCTCTGTACTGTAATTCATGGAAGACAAAGCACAGCAAACTAAAGCTTGTGAAACAGCTACTTACAACATCAGCTAAAACAGCTGCTTTGGGGAGCTGCAATGTAAGCAGCTGGACAGTATGCTAGCCATGACGACGACACCGCCAATAAGACTCAACAAAAGTAAAACATGATTCCATAGTAGATATCAAGATGAAGGAAAGGCTATAATGATTATTACTGGCAATGCCACAACCACTACCTCCTACAGCTGGATGACTTTTGTGTATGTACTGTCGCCCTAATCTTGTCACCATCTTTATAATGAGGAATAGCATCATGGAAATTTGAGTGGCTCATTTAAATTTTATTATGTGTTATTCACTAAATGCTTTATTTATATGTTACTCTTATGTTATTTTTTAGTGGCAAACCCATATTTCCGTAGAAAAGCCTACCACTTATAATAACATAATCTTATCCTTACATCTAACAAATTGGGGACCAAAGTGGAAAACCTGGGTCTCTATATGGGAGAACATCGAAGCTGGGTTGTATCCTAAGCTAATATAATGAGTGTGCTAGAGCTTACCTAACCTGACCTGGAGCGTCGTGAATCATAGTTAAATAAAGCAATGAATCCTAACCAAACCTTTGATCTAACCAAGCCGGGTTTTGCTTGGCTCGATAGGTCCCCACCCCCTGTCTGGTCCTATGGTGCCATAAATGAGACTGGTTTGTAGAGATGCATGCTAACCAAACCTACCTCAACCTAACCTAAAATAACCTAGGGAAGTGCATGTCACCTGGCCGGGCAAACCCCCCTTAACATACATTTTAGTTGCCTGTTACATTGTGTTAGAAGGATAAGCGTCAATCGCATGGATTCCTAAATAGAAGCAAGTTATATAATGAACTGGTGCAGTCTCCTGTATGGATGAGTATGAACCATTAAAGATATGGACCTGCTACACAACGTAAAAAAAGTGGTTTGCATTGCCCATAGAGAGAGGAACTTGACACTTAACCTCCATCTATTATCTGGCTGTATTGTTTGTAGGGGCTTGTGTGTTGGAATCCACAGAATTAATAAAATGATATAATGGTAAATATATGTAACCAGCATTGAAAGGACAATCGTAAGCTTTCGAGGCGTCAATAATTATTATAGTTCCACGTAATATCCTTTCTTTAATTATTCTCGGAAGGGAGTTTTGGTTCTTTTTATTGAATGGAACACAAGATGTAATTAATTTTGTTGACACATCCCCTGTTCTACCGAGATTATATTTGGTTTTCCAGTTTTCTTTTGTTTTTCCATACCAGCCTTACCAGGCTTACTTTGGCTCTTGAAACACCACTTAAGGACCACCCTACATAAACTGGCTCAGTCACAAATAGAATAAGTATTTAGCTCAGTTTATTAAGTATTGCCATGAAGGAAGAGCACTCATACAAGTGAATACAATAAAAATTAGCACAATTTTTGTGTCCATATTAACTTCGTCAGAAAGATTATTTTTAAAAATGCACTGGCTCCACTATACTTCAATTTTTTTCGTGGGCAAACAACCCCTTTTATTTGGTATCAAAACAATTTGTTATTAAAATCTAGGATAGCAGGCTTACCACATACGTTTTTCGAATGTAGAATTTATGTGTATCATACAAATAAAAAACCTTTGGCTTTCCCTGCATACCTGTGGATAAAAAGGGACGTTACATTCGGTAGTTTTCATTATTCACCATAATAGGATTAAAATGTAGATTAGATCCTTATTGTTACGGACATTTATGTGGATAATTCACAGTAATTCACAAATAAAATAAATGTGTTGGTTCCCCATATATTTATGGACAAGGCAACAATCTCCTATGACACCAAGGATCACCATTTATTGCAACAAAGTGCAAGTACCAAAGTCGGAAATTTCGACATCGAAGTAAGTATGCGTAGCCAATTGTAGGTCTGCTTACCCAGGAGAAGAATACCACCACGGTTCTTACAAGAAATCTCGTGTTGCTCAAACAATATAATATCAGTAAAAAGCTATAGTCAGAAGGGGAGATCAGAGTTAATTTTTTAGAGTATGGGGCAAAATATAAAGTCGAGACGAATATATAAATCAGAAGATGCATTTGGTTGCGCTGTTGCTTTTGAATATGGCTCACATGAGGAAAAGCTTTCAGGACATCTATAGTCGAAGGTTTTGTATTAGAGTAAAAACACAAGGATTGTATTATATTCAGACTATACGAGCGCAATAGATTCCATAACAAATCTTAATTCAGTGCACCTACACGTTTGCGATGCCTGTGAGTGGCTTTCCCGTATATTTGGACGGGAAAAATCCATGTTTCAGATGGGCCCCTATCCATGTTGGGATTCAGGGAAATGAAGTTGACAAATATATGAAAAGTGCTGCTTACGGTAGTACATATTAAATAAATCGATTTCCATGCTTGCACATGAAAGACCCATAAGGCCCAACCAACAATAAGAATTATAGTAGCATCAGAAGTAGTAGTAGTTATTGGTCGTCCTCATTCCTTGTCAGAAATTTTAGATGACGCCGATATACTTACACCCATTGGTTTTATTTTTGTTATCGATATTTCGATATTTTATTACTTTTATATTACCCTAATTATTTTTTACCGTTTTTATTTTCATAACAGTTTTCTAAATACACGTAATGAAAGGAGTATGAGTGAAATGAAGGTTTCAAAGTGTTCATCCTTTTGTATCATATCCCACTAGTTTGCATTATTTACCCCTGAACGACTTTAGGGTTCCAGTGCTTTGGTTAAGTCTATAAATTCCATTCATTCATCCGTTATGACTATGCGGAGAAATTTGCAAACACCGTAAACAAGGAGCCAGATTCCAGTATTGTATGGACGCCTTTGACTGTAAACACACTCTTCAGTTGCTAATAGAGCACAGAAATTATTGATAGGGAGGCTGGTTTCAGTTTTTCCAGATAGCTGAGGCCTTGAGCATCCATCAGCAGCGGCCAAATCGCCCTGTCCAGCAGAATACCGATTTTGTCCGGCCTCTCTCTAGAAGACATCAGAATGTCCGTATCGACTTCCATAGAAATCAGGAGGATGTACTACGCACCCTGGAAAGTTTACCACTTAGCGCGACTTTTACCCTGAACAAAGGCGAAGTCCAAGACACGAAAGGGTCCTGGAACTACGCCATGCCTCCACTGACGACATGCACTTATGTGTAGCTTGAGAAGAGCGTAGAGTAGCTTTGGATGGTGGCTCAGAAGGAATGAGGAAGGCTCATCTCGCCGAAGCGAATGACAATGAGGATCAGTGAAAACTTGTCCTTTTAAAGACATCTTTTTGTGCTGGAGTATCCGCATCTTGTAGATATAAGTGTGCAAGAGACCAGCTAGCATAAGGCCAGCTCAATCTTAAACAGCATCTGTATTAGTCTGTGTCTGCTGGTGGGTCGAGTCCATAAGACCACATCAGGCCTCTCATCCCCTTCAGAGCGTATGATACATTGTGTGTGTATGTGTACACACACACACACACACACACACACACATATATATATATATATATATATATATATATATATATATATATACACGTGTGTGTGTGTGTGTGTGTGTGCATGAGACGCCTTAAATTTTGGTTTTCCTTTATGAAGCCTGACTTGTGAGCATTTGGCTCCAAGTTAGAAATCATGGGTCAGTCTACTTGAACGATTATGGTGTTATCAGAATAACTATGTTTTCTAGTTTTCTATTGTGTTCGAGGTAGATTTTTGTTTCGGTATTGACCCTTTAATCTCTCATGAATCTGTCTGCATGAAAGAAATAATGAACCGTGTAGGAAGAAAGTACTCCACCAAATCTTTTGTTTTAATCGGTTATTTTAAATTTCAGTTTGCGTTGGAAGAAATTGGCCAAGTGAATGTTCCCTTATCTACAGGTGGCAACATTAGATAGTAATCGATTTTGCTTTTGGTTTTGCATTTATTTCGTTAGTTTTGCTATTTTTTATATTATTTTGTGCTGGGGGAAGTAAAGTTTAGACCTCTAGATGGATTACTCCTCTGAGGGTAACACTGTTGGAAGATTCAAACAGTGTAAGCATATGTCTTTGCTTTTTTATATCAATATTATTTCCATTCTGTATTCGATCTTCTAAAGCATAAGCTCTTTTTACTTTTCGTAACTATTGTACGTTTCCATTTCTTAAGACTGTCCCTTCATATGTTCACGTACATTTGAACAGTTATTTTATGAACACCCCCTCTCCTTCTGTGTACTTATGATAAATGCCATTTTTTCACCTGCCTTCAAAAAAGTCTGCCACTTGGTATTTTATCTATATATGCTCCTCAAGAATAGCCTTCAGTTTTCATCATCTGTTGAGTATATATCTTTTTTTTTTTTTCAACTCGCAAATAGATATCCAGTCGTGTATAGAGCTTGATGGCTGTAAATCTCGCCAAATCATATACCATGAACTGCCCTTGTAGTAAGTTTTTTTTCCCAAAGATATAATTATTCTTTACTTGCCCAAAGAAATAGTTATGCTTTTTTTTTGTAACTGGTTTTCGAAAATGATTAATCTTTAGTTTTAAGAAAATCTTCTTTTTCATTGTAATGAGTCCCGTTGTTATTGGAAACTTTGATTCGGAAACAGCGGTAAGGTTTGAATAGGACAATTAGAACCAAATGGCGGTTAAAGTACAGCATGTTCATTCAGCTATGTAATTATAATGAAATTGTCTGTATGCGAATGACCGTTTTTCTTTTTCTGTATTGTCCCTCATATCTTTACGAAATTTCTCCTCCAGTTCTCCCCCTTCTCCGTTTCGTTTCCAGACTCGCCATCCCCCCTCTTGGCTGCCAGTGCCTCGGGCTAGAAAATATAAGGAAACTTCGTTGGGTTTTAGTTTACTGCCATCGTCTGATAAATCATAAGAGAGCGGCGTTATCCTTAGTCTCCCTTAAATTCAACGAATATGAGCTACGACACAGACTGAGATTTATTCCTTCCGCTGCTCTCTCATTTTCGCATGCATATTCATCTTCTCTAATTTCTATTTTCTCTCTTGGGGTTTATGATCCCTCTTCGATTATTTGCCGGATTTGTCGTGGTTTATGCGATTTTCCCCTTTGTTTGACTCCGCTACTTCTCTTCTCTTCTTTATGCTCATCATATTAGGTAATGGAAGTTACAGCCCACCCATATCTGGAATCCACATAACCCCTGTATTCTTTTTACTGTCGCTACCTTGGTCATATACGGAATTGCAGAATGCTCTGAGGGTATAATGCAGAAGAATAACATCTTATGTTACACTAAACTACGAATCACCACCTGAAGGCCAGACCACAGGTGGTTCATCCTTGTCCAAATAGATTATTTCTCAATAAAGGTGCGGAAGAGTTACTTTCACATTAGCTTGATGCATAACTAACTTGATCAGAGCTTGCCCGAACAGCGTCATGTCGGGCCATCACGTCAAACATAAGCAGAGCCGTGGTCGGCGGTTCTGTGAAACGTAATGGAAGGACATCATTTACGTTAGGCCAGCTGTAACGCTTCGGAAAGGGGGACGGGGTGTGGGAGTGCTGGAACCTGCTACACCCATTAAGGACATCTTAAAAGATTGTGTCGCAAGTGGTGCTAAACGATACTTAGAAGCTGAGATATGTGGAATGGGGAGAAAAATATTTCGTTGAAGGAAAATCTATTTGATCGTTTACGGTGATCGAGATGCCAGCTCAGACGGGCCAATTACAATTCGTGAGGGCCTTGGCGTTTTGGGCCGTCTTTTCTGGGTTGCCAGTCTTGAGCGTTGATTCTTGAAGATTACTGTATAAAAATGTCGTCATTGCAGGTTAGAAAAAATGCATTTCCTAAAATTTCTCCAGTTACTGACAAGTTTGTTCTCAGATACGTTACTAGTTTTGTATAAAGACAGTTTTTTTAAGAGTTTTGTAATTATAAACTGTCCAGGTATTTATGTCTCTGCAAAATCAGATTTCTGTAGTACTTTACTGTTATTCACGTGGGTCAATATTTTTCAAAAAATTTTCCTTTCAAAATTGTTTTATTGCCCTAATTGTGCGGTCGATATCGTAGAACTTCTGTTACATAAGAACATTGTTTAGACGGGGCTTGTTATCCAACAAGTACTATGGCATGAATAGGACTGAATTTATAAATCAGATTATCTTTCTTGAGCAAAGAACTGATTATATCTTGTACAGTTGACGCAAAACTCTTATAAGAGAGAGAGAGAGAGAGAGAGAGAGTTTGGGGAGGGGGGCGAGTGTTTTCGAGTCTGATAAACCAAGAGGAGTCGGGCAGTCCCAACAGCTGTTAACATAGAAGAGAAAATGCTGAAGGTGCTTCTAGATGAAAAGTTTTCGAGTTTGGTTTTTTACTTTGATTTTTAGCATTATCTTGTCGTTGCTTACGCTCACTTTTTCTTTTACCTAATTGCATAATAATATGATCTTTTTTATACTTTTTTAGGAGATTAAGAGATGTGTCACTTTTTTTTCCTTTGAATAATTCGTTGCCATTCTTAATGTTTAATATCCACCTTGATAAAGGTCTCAATTTATGCATGTTTTACTTCCATTTGGGCTTTTAATACGTTTTTGCAAATGTTCAATTTTGAATCTTATTTTATGTCTATACCTAAGATGACTTTTCAAGAATCATTAATATTGTTTTTACGTTCGTGCTCTTTATAAAAAGTAACATAATTTTCAATGATTCTGTTACATTTGTGTTTGGTTTTCTTTCAGGTGAAAACTCTCATATTTATACTTATCTGAGTCTCATAAATCACGCGTCTCCGAACATTGATTCTGTTATGACTTCTCTCTCTGCATTTCATACAACTGTAATCGACATTAGAGAGTACAAAGTTAATACTTTATTTTTCATCGTCATTTGTTTTGATAGTAACTTCCCCCTCAGATGACAAAATGTTGAAGTTCTGCCGGGAATAATATGGATGATGTGTGCTTGCACCTGTGCAATACTGGAATTTTGGCGGTGGGGGTGGGGGATGCTCAACTCCCTTTCTTCGTCCTGCTTCTCAAGGATATGGAATGATAATAATAACAGCTTCAGGAAGCATTACGAATCACGTTTACAATTGGTGTTCATAAGTATGGGAAATAGATGCCAAGATATTTACATGTAAACTGCTTAAATTTGTGTATTAAATAGATTTTTTTGTAAAGAATAAGACTACTAAATGACTGAGTTAAGATTTAGTTTTACTGTGGAAGAAAATCTTATCCGTTAGGAGATCTAGAGTGTCTGTCGTGGCTGATTCCCTCCTTCCTACCTTTTCTTGTCATCTTCAGGCCTGGGCTAGAAAAAACGTAAGGTTGCCTGTCCCTTGACCTTTGCTCTTACAACAACATTTTTACCATATATCCTAAGGAAATATATTCAAAAGTTGACATGAGTATCGTTGATAAAACTCGGAAATGCCTCTTATCAGGACTCACTTTTGCCAAGCCAGGCTCAATTTTATAAGTCACACTTGACTTACGTTTTAAAACACAAGGCTCGCATGAAATTCTGCCTACTGTTTTTCGCAGTATAAGACGCGCATATATGTTATTGTAGATGCTTTCTGATATGTTATTTTATGCTGGGTTACTGTATTGATCTGTTTTTTTTTTTATTAACCAAACAGCCCTCCTGATGTAAGATTTAATCTTGTAGTGGATTTTTTCCTGCAAAAACTAATAAAAAAAATTTTTTTTACGGTGAACTGCCGAAGTTGTTTGGTGTTTGCACATACCTGCACATTGACATTTACCCCCCTTAGAGGTTAATAACGTCAGTAACCTTACTTGTGCTTAGTAAGCATTACGAAAAGATATTTGCAGACCCCCACCTTAGTTGTGGCCTTTTACTTTACCTCCATTTCTACTTCTTTTTCCCATTATCCTGTCCAGGATCTCTGTTACATCTTAGTGCAAACCAAGCGACTTCTTCTCGCGTTTCACCTTTCTAACCTATCAGAATCTCTTTATCTTGCTGTCCAGCCTCTCCAACTTCCTCCTTTCAATGTCTGCTACATGTCTGAAAGTCCCGTAGTGCTTGGCTTCATAACCTAAATTTCATCATGTATTCATTCATTCATTCAATCTGGGTGTATCTCCATGCGGTTTGGTGATCCTCTACATCAAGTATTTACTTAGAAAAACAGACTAAAGATGGTCAGATACTTTAGTAAATATCACGATAGCCTTGTAATTCGAGCGTTTGTGAATATATATATACATACTAGGACTTAGGAAAAATTATTCAAGATTCTTTACATTTACTTATTCTAGTCAAAGGACTGTTTCTTCCCTCATCGGCGATGTCTCCAGGACCAAATTACAAACTGACACACAAGGTGTTTATTACTATATGCGGACTTTTAAATTTTAAACATGACAACTTTGGGTGCAGAAAATCTATTGGTTGGCCGTGAATAGGGTTATTGCCAGCGGTACGACACCTACGAATCCTGACGAGAGTAGTTCCTTACGTGCCTACTGCTCACCGAACCTAGTCAGCACCCTTGTAATGCAAGTTAGCATGGCCCCCGTAGAGAGGTGTGGGAGTCGACCAATGTAGTATACAAATTTAAATGTACCCAAGGGAAATGTCAAGCCCTCAGCAATTACTACACAGGTTCACCATTACGACTCTACGCAGGCGATTGCAAGTTCTCTTCAACGAAGGGGCAATATTTCAACGCTTTGTAGACGAACACAATTGTAAACAGACACTAGAAGAATTATTAGGAAGCACACGGATCGTGCATAGAGAACCCTGTTTCCGCAGCTTGCAAATATCAGAAGCTGTGGGTATAAATCAACAACTGCATACGTTAGATATACAGAGGAACACGGACTTCATCCTCCCTTCGTCAAGGAAACCACAGAACATCCTATAGAATCTGAAAGGAGACACAAGCGACAGAACACCAATGTACACAACTACCGACAACGAAGCAGATTAAGACTGTCGGCCAGAGACGGGAATCACGCCTTTGCACATGCCCTTTGCTTCAAGCTGCGGCATAGGACGCGTCCTATGAAGCACCAGGAATGCCCATGCTGCCGCATCAGACCGCCAGCGAGGGAATGAGACCCACTGGCCAATAGAAATTCAGCACCCCAGTGACGTCATGTTTAAAATTTAAAAGTCTGCATGTAGTAATAAAAACTTTATATGTCAATTTGTAATTTACTCCTGAAGGCGTTGCGAATGGGCAAGGAAAAAGTCCGTCGACTAGAATAAATAAATGGAAAGAATCTTGAATAATTTGTCATTATTTCTGAGAAGATTGCTCGAAGAGAAAAAGTAGTATAGACTGAGTCAGATTCTTAATAAATAGATATTATCTGCGAACCATGCCATTAACTTCAGTAGAAATTGCATAAGAGAGAAAATACGCCCAAATAGCACGATATTATATATACATATATATATATATATATATATATATATATATATATATATATATATATATGTATGTATATATAATAATATATATATAATTATATATATATATATATATATATATATATATATATATATATATATATATATATATATATATATATATATATATATATCTACATATGTATGTATATATATACAGACATAAATATGCATATATATATTTTATGTATATAATACATAATACTGTATGTTGATTGAAGTTTCATGAATGTGTGTTGGTTGATTGATTAATGTTATTAAAAGCATAATTAGGATAGATTACATTTCTGAGGAGTTTTATCAGTTAAACAGTAGGTAAAGTAGTGAAGTTTATCATTTTTTTTTTTCACTCATAAAAGTAGAGGAAAAATGAGACCGCAAAAATCAAAGCACATGAAAAAAAAAGTAAAGAACAAGACCGGATCTTAGTAACTTACGCAGAAACTAAAGAGACAAATTGTGCAAAACCGCTCGATCTCTTGGTAAGACTTCTATGCTTCTCTTGCGGAGAAGATATCATTAGCGAATTGAATGCCCTTGTTATAAGCTCGGAGTCAAGATGTAGCGTGGGGGACATGCTTTATTGATATTTCATTATGTATTCTTTTCAGGACAGTTCTTAGTATATCTACAGACTGTATAGTTTTTTGTTTCTAGTTCCCATTAGACAGTTGGAGAAAGGAGGATAATGTATGTACTTCTTCACAAGTGGGACTCAGAATTACCTAATTATGTTCAAGGAAGACACGCAGTAGGCAAACATTCATAGAACTTTAGGAATGAACTGATTAAACATGAATTTTCAGGAACCTTGTTTTAGTTGTTATACCTTAATAGTAAATTTTCAATACTTAAGTGGAACAGCAGATGACAGGAAATATACAAAATACTGTTTTACCCAGAAGTTTTACACTGAAAGAGATTGGGTATGAGATGTGCAAGATTCTGGGCCATCAAGCCTAGATGAACATTTGCCAGTTGTGATTTGTCAGGTATGAGAACAAATGTTACGGGTTAAATTCCATTGCAATCAAAGTAAAGAATTAGAAGGCAGATGTTTAGGAGGAAATGGTCGGAGTTTCTGGCATGTAAAGCCATTGTTATAGTTGCGCAGTTTTACGGTCAGAAATGATCACTTAACCAAATATAACTGCATTGCCATCTAGGACAATTGTTTTCCAAGCTAGTATTCATTGTGGATGTCAACACTGGGTGTGGTTGAGTGTACTGTAGTATTGAAGTTAATGGAGGAATACAAATGAACTTTTATTTTGATCATTACGTTTGAATTCTTGAGTAAATGGTTGTGCCCTGAAGATTGACTGGTAAATTGATTTTATATAATTCGGATCGCAAAGATTATGGCCGTCGGTGCCGTTTGTCCTGTAACACGCATGAGTAAGGGAACAGGAATGATTTATGATCGTTGTCAAACTGATTTTAATGTGAAAAGAAAATAGAAAAGTCAGCTTAAATGAACTTTTGAAATAGTTTTTGTTCATTTTTCATTTCTGTTATTGAATAGACTTAAACATTCCATTTTACTGATAACTTTGTTTTATTTATATATTTGAATTTGTCATGCTGCCTATATAACCGATTCACTCCTGCTTTCAAATACTGCCTTGAATACCGCAAGCAAATTCAACAGCACAATAAACACGGTAAAGATTGAGAGTTCCAAAACGATATCTATGTCTCTGTAATCCCCCCCCCCTTCCTCCTCGGTGCAAAAAAAAAAAAGATAAATAGACGACACCTGAAAAATAGCGCTATTTATGTTTATTTATTTTTTTGTCTCTATCCTAATTTGAGTTTTAGTGCATTAGGGCATTTACGATAGTCCAATAATTTTTTTTTTAAATTTGTATTTGTGTAACAGTGTAAGAAAATACCAAATTATGTCTCCGTCTATGATTATTGTAACTTGATGAAGTATTGGTACCAGTACTTGTGTGGTGGTATCTAATTCTAAAATAATTTTTAGTTCAGCTTTGGTATTTGCAATTTACAGTTTTATGATACAGAGAATTCCACGACGGCTATGAAGCAACCTGCTATTCAATTTTACTACTTTGAAATCGGTACTGATTCTTTGGATGATGCGCTTTACTTCCTTTTTGCCTCGGTTTCTGGAACTCTCTCCCCTCTTCAGTTTTCCTAACTTCTAAGAACTTCTCTATTCATGATTCTGGAATGTAGAATGTTATATGTAAAAGGCCGTTTTTTATTAATTTCTATTTCCTTCCTCCCTTCTTTATTCTTGTAAGCGAAAGCTGTGTTCAGTAATCCCGCAGGTATGGCGATGATGGCAGTATGCTTATGCACAGTACCTGATAATTCTTCGGTCTTCCTCATTGTCATAAGTTGGATGCCGTTTACATGGTGTTGCTATGATGACATTATGGCAGCTCTTCCAATAATCGTCTCTTAATTTATTTCTAAATCACATAAGAATGAGGAGATGGTATATTGACAGAGCACACTAACTTTTTGTGTTGAGGCGACAAGTGTAACAAATGTGACAGACATTGAACTGTTCACTATCATATTTAACCGATGTACCATTTTCATATTACACAGACTTGTATAATTACCTGGGCGTAACTTCCACGGACACTATCTCACAACATTGATTACCACCGTCTTCATATTTCGTAAATTGACATAACACTCCACCAATAAGTATATTGTTGCGCAGAGAATTCTGATCATCTCCATAGCATTGCATTGAGCTGTTATTATGTCATTGCAAGCAGTTATTTCATCAAAGGACTGAGTAGAATGGAAAACAGTGGCATAATTACCAACAAAGAACAACATCCCCCCCATTTCACATTCCCCCGAATTTTCAAGTTTATGGAGTGCATTGACGGAGGGAGGCCCGACCTCCTCCATTCCATTTCTTTCTTCGGAGGATGGTAAATGGGCAGCGGGCCACCAAACCCTAAGACAAATCCCCTCTCGCAAAATCTTATTTACACCAATACGCTTTTAGAGATTCGAAGTCTTAATCATTTTATACTTCCAATAAGGCCATTATAATAAATACCCGGGGAAAATAGATCGTATAGAATCGTACCAAGTATTCGTGAAAGGGATTAGATTCTATTTGCGAAGATGATTTAAATAGGATATGCGGTTTGTGTGTCTGCATGTAGTTTTTATGCTGTTTTGTTTTATTAATGCTGTTGTTTTTGTTCATCTTTTTCTTATGTTATGCTAAACATTTTTGCTTTATGAGTACTTTAGGTACTAATGGGTGTATGAATGTCTAAGTAATAGCTGCAAACTTTTGTACTTGTTTCAAGACATACAGTGAACAGTGTTTGCATGTAGATAATTTTATTCGAATTATTTGGTAAATATATATATATATATATATATATATATATATATATATATATATATATATATATATATATATATATATATATATATACACACACACACACACACACACACACACATATATATATATATATATATATATATATATATATATACTGTATATATGTATATATGTATATATATATATATATATATATATATATATATATATATATATATATATATATATATATATATATATATATATATATATATATATATTTCTCAGACTAAACTATATGCAGTAATGTACTTTTGCATTAACTTTTTTCCAGAGACTCAGGATATCTGTAAGTTTCTTTTGTAAAAAAATAAGTTTCTATTATTTTGTCCAAGTTTTAAGGAAGATTACTTTCTTTTTGTCGTCCACCACTTGTAAGTTATTAAGTATGAGCACGGCTTTTCGAAAACGTAACTTTGCCTTTTTAACTAAATGTTAACATATGTTGTGTAAGATAATAGAGACTGCTCAGATATGTTTCTTCAGTTAATTGAATGACAAATTCTGGTTCGGGAGAAACATTAGTGGAGCTTGCATTTGTTATTTGATCAGCTGGGTGAGATCTGTTTCACTCGGAAGCCTCAGTAGGGTGGAAGTGGGTGGCGTTTGTCCTCGAGGTCAAATTCCTTTTTTTAGGTAGTTATTTTATTAATACACATTGAAACAAATAGGTCTTCTGTCTGGCAGTTGATAAGTGGTTACTTGTCTTAAGAGTAAGACCTTCATGATAACTGGACAATGGAATTGGTTTCCACAATTGTTTTATTACGGCCTGTGTCTAGTGTTCATCTGTTTAAGGTCTTGCTTGGTGCGTAGTAATGCCTTTCTTTATATAGATGATGTGGAGCAAATTGTCTAAAAAAGACATTTATTTTGGTATTACCTCGGTATTTTGTAAGGTGTGTAGTTTCCTTTGGCAAGCATACATTTACAGTAGATAAAACTGGTTGGGAAGGATGTCATCCTGTTCATTGAATGGATGAATATAACATTTTCTCTTTGTCTGTTGGGAATGACATTTCATTTATTATCCAGTTAAGGATTTGTCCTATGTGTCTTTTGCAAACATTAAATTTTGTTTTCCTCAAGGTCTGTCAGCTTTCCATCAGGTTAGGTGTACAGTAAGTTACTTTATAATTTTTTATTCATTTGCGCTCTTATTTGTGTCAGTGCCGTCTGGTGCGCCATTGGTAGAAGTAATTTTCCAGATTATTCATCCTACATCAGATCAATTCATGACCAATAGGGATTTAGTGTAGTGTTGACCTGACTTTTCATTACCACAAACATATTGATAGGCAGGAACACTTACATTGTTTCACTTATATGTCCTCTTCTAGCCATCTCATCTACTTTGCTACTTTCCAAGGCCTCACCAAAGTGATGGAACTTGGGGAGAAGAAATAGATGCTTCACTCTGCATGATTATGCCAATAAGAGTAATAACTGTGTGTTGCCTTGGGTACTGACATGACCAGCTTTGAGTATTCTACCACTATTTTTTTTTATTTAAGTAAAGCTCACCAATCTGTTTTTTCGCGTTAATTGTTATCATTAGTCCTTGTGAATATGCCTTTTGACTATCAGAGCCGCTGTAAGGAAAACACTGACCAATTTAAATTCTTGGACGGCCACAAACTCATTATGAAAAATGGATATTCAAGTGAACAAGTCAAGGAATGCACGAACTCCTGTTGCATGGCTTCTTTTCTTTCTGTAGCTGTCTAAAGGGAAAAACTATCAAGATTGTTTCCAAAAGCAAATGTCCAATAAATACAAATTCTATCATTTACTATCGTAGAGACATTGGAGGAACAACACTTTTATTTATACCCTGGAGGAACAACACTTTTATTTATACCCTTGCCCCAAAAGTAATTGTGTGCCTTCTGCTGTATACATAAGAATGACAGTGTCATTGCTCTTAAGACAATTAACCCTTCTCTTCTCGTAAGGTACCCTTTAAGGCTGTTCAACACACCACAAAACCAACGAATTCCAAAGTTATGTAGAGTTTTATTCTTTAATTCAAAAGGCTAAAGAATGACTATCTTGTCAAAGGAAAATATCCATCTCTGTTTGGTCCCTGGCCATTTTTAGATCCTTGGAAAGGAGGGAGTAGACATAGAGGAAGGATAGTACGCTATCTGAAAAGGTCAACATCAAGAAGGTTCGCCATTGTGATATGAAATTATTCATTTTCAGTATTGTAGGGAAATGGCTGAAGAAATATTCTTCTCCTCTTTGGTCTACAATAAGAAAATAAGAACAAATAAGCAATAGCGTCCAACCTTTCTTGTCTTCATCTAATCAGATAGTCGGATAGGCTACTGGTGGTGTTAACGGGTATCCACGTTAGGCATACGTTTTTAACCCACAGATGAGGAGAAATATTTATTGTCTTTTAAATTAGAATTTTTTAATATCAGTTAAGAATTTCTATTCATCTTTTTTTATTTATAAAATCTATCAACACGTTTTTAATAACAACACGTTCTGCACAATACTTTCCTCTCTTTCATTTCCAGACTTCACAGCACTAAATGGACATCTCCGCCCTATTTTCAGGGCGGTGACCCTAGAGGTAACTTTCATCCGATTAGTCACGACGTCATTTACTACTGAGGTCATCCCATGAGGCTTTGGGTTTCGACCACTGTTTGTCTTGCCCCACATGCCGAAGCAGTGCTTCAGATTGGTGGCAGTCTCCATTCAGCCCAGTTTATAATTCTTTAATATGAATGCGAATTTACAGATTGTTACAGTTTGCTTGCAATACGGCAATGTTGCAAGCATCGCAAAAATCGCCAAACTAGAAAGGTTATACCCTTAGGATTTTGTGGGGATGTTTGCTTCTCATCCATTTTCTTTGGTATCCTCCTGTCTGTGTAACTTCTTTAACTCTATTCACATATTCATACTCAATTAATAAATAATTTTTCAGGGCAGCCCTAAGTCTAGAAATGATTCATTGTACAATCACCTGGCATATAAGACAGCATTGGTTTAAGAGCAAAATAATTTATGGACATTCTATGACTCCCCAGCTGGAATCCACAAGTAAAACTTTTGGGAGACGAATTAAGAGAAAAAATAACGAATATCTATTTTGCTCAGAACACCGACATGGGCATGAAACAGGCTGTGAAGAAAATTCCATTCGTATGACGTCATTATGCATGTGTGTGTGTGTATATATATATATATATATATATATATATATATATATATATATATATATATATATATATATATATATATATAATTTTGTATATGTTTGTCACATATTTACATTCCTCCTCTTAGTCAGCCAAAATAATTTGAATTTCTAATTAAACCCACACTTCTCATTTGAATGTTAGCCAGCCAACATAGCGGGGAAAGGTAAGGGGTTAGCACTTGTTTTGAACTAAGAACGCATCCCTCTCCGCACCTGAACGGAAATGAGTAAAATAGCAACCCCTTTTGACCCCCCACATCACGTGTCTAGTAGCTGATGCCCCTCGTTAGTGTTATAGGCGAATCCAGGCTGTGAGGTAGATAGGAACTGAACTTCTAAGTACTAAATCATAAGACCCAAGTTTCTCCACTCTTTTGCTGGCTGTATGACTTTTGCAGATCGACTGAGGCCTACACTCCGAAGCAAAACAATCTGGAAGGAGCGCCCTGGATTCTCACACCCACGCACTCCATGCAAAACCAGCAACCTGTACAGATAGGCGTCTTTCCATCTCTCACTGGTGAAGACTAATCATGTTGATTGGCCAAGCCCTTACATGTTAAGCACAAAGTTTCTACAGGCACCAGGTACGTCGACCGCAATTAGTCAGTAAGCCAGCTCCTTTCTCCCTGTGAAATTCTTTGTTCATTTCTCCAAATCTCAATTTTCATTCTCCTAAAACGCAGCACCTTTGTTAAGCCAACCTACGCACCAAGCAGCCCGGGAATTGCCCCATGACTTGCTTTGAAGCCAATGTAATTCAATTCAGTGATCAGCACTCAATTATTCCCTCCATAGTGCAAATTAAGGGCCAATTAATTTAAGTAACTCAAGTGATCAATTCCTCCATTGTGCATAGGTTCATGTGAGAGAAATTATTTGTGCTAGATCGCTAACCCTGGCTTCTTTTCCAGGGGTTCAACCACACTCTGCTCAGTCAAACCCCTGCCTTGTGAATCAAATCCTTAAAGAATACTTCCATCCCTGAAACCAAAGAAGTGTGGATAGCATTTCCCCAGTTGCACACAAAGCCAATTACGGAAATTATTACAAGCCTTATCACGCTTTCCAATTTGAGACGTGCCATTCACGCCACCGTAATTTTCATTTTCATTAAATTGATTGCCTGCTGGATCGTCAGTTCCAGCCTCATTTGATTGCTTCATGTGTAAATAAATTCATCGTAACATAACCATTGACTCATTCTCATGGCGACCTTCTATTCTTTTATCAAATTGGTAAAATAAGGTAAGTTCTTCACTTTCACCCCTATTTTGTTGACAGCTTGGTGTTCTCTTTTGGCCCCTCTGGCAGTAAACATTCAGAAAAACCCCCTTGCAGTCTTCCAAAGAGACCCAATCTGTAAAAGTGACGATTCCTTGACAGAATCTAGTCGGATTAGCAAAATTAGCTTCGCTATTTGCTAAAGACTAGGAACGAAACGAACCAGGAATAAATCATTCATTTAAATTAATTCTGTTATTCACAAGGGCATAAAGGCAACTGGAGCGAAGAGTATTAAGGTAAAATGTTATTAGCATTAAGTCTTGTAACATTAAGGATTCGTAGGTTTAAATAGGAAAGTGATATTAATTTTTCTTTAAGGTAACGCAACACGCCAAGTTAGAATTTCTTCATAACACAGGGGAAAGCACATAGGTTCTTAAACTAGCGAGACAGAGCGGCAGCCGCGAACGTTCACTACCGCAAACTTCCCAGTGTAGGGAACCGTTGTGTGTGTTGCCAAATGAATGACCATAGGAGTTAGGAAATGTTTACTTGGGAATTACTGCATGTGTTAGTGAGAACGAGTTAGCTAGGAGTTTATTCAAGAACAGTTACGGCCGAGAAAGTGTACAATTTCTCTGTATGTGATATAAGTCTTGAATTCATACGGTAGCTAAACCAAGTGTAGCGGTCTCTGGCATCCCGATGTGAGCGAGTAAGCAGATGCTCTGTTCAAGTTGGTGCATGCGCGAATCATTTCCAGTGTCGTAACAATGAAAACATTCCAAGCATAGTTATTTAACAACCCTCCCAGCGTATATTCAGTAAAGTAAAGTAAAGACGTTGCTGATGTTTAAAATTAAACAATTCACTTTTGCATCCGAAACCTGCATTTAGCAAAGAAAGGAGAGTTTTGTTGTTTGTATCCGTTTTCTCTCCCACACTTCCCATTCTCTGTTGGCGTGACAAAGCGACGAGTCGGGCGACAAAGCGAGTCGACCAGCTCAGCTGTTCTCACACGCGACTCGATCCCACATCTTTCGTTCATACTGAATGAAGTTTTATAACTTTTCAACCTTAACATAAAACCTTCACGAAGACTTGAAGTCTTTTGAAACAATTTACGACTTGACTTACTATCACTTGCCAGGGCTAGAGCGAATCCGTAAGATTATGTAAATCACAAAAGTTCATTTTAGAAAGAGAAAAGGAAAACATAACTTAACGAAATTGTGCAATTGTAATTTATCTTAAAACAAAAGGGTAGAGTAACTTTAATTTCTCCCGTATACACGCCTCAGTTAAACTCCGCTCTCTGAGAAAGAGAGAGAGAGATTTTTTGTTGTTGTTTTGTTTTCCTTCCGTTTAGCATAACAAAGGGACATACACAAATTTATCCACGAGTTGGAAAAACAACCCACGAATCATAACAGCCAAATACAAAGAATTTTGTTTCGTTTAACCAACTTTGAACTTCGAAGATCCAACTCCATTATCACTTTATCATACCCAGTGTGCAAAACTTCATAAGCGCTCTTTCCCGTACCTGCTTTTTCCATTTTGTGCTTCAGCCCATATAAATTCTCGTAGGCCACCGAGCGCATGTACAACTAATTACTTATACGTTTATCAACTGCTGTGCATGAGTGGGTACCTCATTCAAGACTTGCATGTGCTGCAAGCACCAAATTGCATATTGTGTGCAACCCCCATATCCTCCCTCTCCTCATGTCAGGGAGCAATCTCTAGTTCTTAGAACTAGCCACCCACGAGTGACATGCCCTAGGGCTCCTTTCCCACAGTGTCACTAATCTGAGGCACTGCCAACCAAGCCAATTACTGAAGCACTTATCTTTCGTCTTTCCCTTTCCTTCCTCACTTTCTGCCAGAGTCTCCCCTTTCCCTCTTACTCCTTGATTACCTTCTGCTTCAGGCAGAGTGCCATTTCCTATAGCGCCGTTCCGTGCACTGACATTTTGTATTGCTCCATGGAGCACACTGGCACCATAGTGCCACTGAACCCAAGTACTTAACCATAAGCCACTGCACCTGTACCTAAGAAACAGAGTGCCATACAACCAGTGTATCCACCCATAAGGACTGTAGCGCCTTCAGGATCACTCCCATTTCCTAAGTGTTTCTACCCATAAGGAATATTATACCTTCAGGAGGACCCCATTCTACTAGCATATCCACCCATAAGGACTCGGACTTTCTTCAGGAATGCTCCCTCAGTGTGACCTTCACATGGCACACTCAACCACAGTGCCACCTTTTTAAAAGGGTGCCACACCACTGAAGTGCCACCAACTTATGGGACACTTCCACAATCGTCACAAACCTTTCCTCTAAGAACGCCCAGTCAACACACTTAGACGCCCTTCCCCACCAGCAACATGGCAACTGAGGAGTACAAAGCCTTCATAGATCTAGGGAAGGAGGCCGGTCTCACGGGACCCGCACTCATCAAGTGGATCAAAGAACAGCTAACCGAACAGAGACAGTAAGAAGAGGAAAGAGAAGAAAAAGGAGACAGCGCAAACGAGATGAAGAAAGAGAAGAGAGGAAAAGAGAGCAAGAAGCCGAGCAGAGGAGAGAAGAAGCCGAGCAGAGGCGGCTGGATGAAGAGAGTATAGAAGACATCACGAACTAGCCCTCAAGGACAGGGAGCTCGAGCTGGAGAGAGCAAAGAAGGAAGGTGAGCAAGCCATAGCCATTCTTGGATGCAGACACTTTGACTGCTTCCACCAAAATGAAAATATTTCACAAGTCCTTAATTATACCCAACACCGTTGGTCTTTTTCAAATCATCAGTGATCACAAAAACATCGTATGACAATCATACGATGATCCTTATGTATCTCCACTGGTCGCTGATAATCTTTAGTAGTCGTAAGTGATCCTGCAATGGTCGCATGACAGATCGGAGGTAATCGTGCAACAGGTCACGGGTATTCATCAATAATCATAGATGATCTCACACAACCGTGCAACCATCATACAATTACAAATGTCTTGTCGCATGACTATCAACAACCTGTTGTACGATGATCGCAGAAGTATATCTACGAGGTATGTTCAATAAGTAATGAGAAAATGTCAGGAGAGACACTATTTATTTCCATAAGCTTACACAACTTGTCTCCTTCAAAATAATTGCCTCTAGCTACACACTTCTTGCATGCGTCTCCCCAATCCTGGAAACCTCCTCAAAGTCCTTTTTCAGTAGTCCCTTCAGGTAACTTTCTGATGCCTCTTTCAGCTCCTCTGTTGACTGGAATCTGGTTCCCTGAGGCTGTCTTTCGTGCATGGGAACAGGAAGAAGTCACAAGGGGCTAGGTCAGGGGTGTAGGGTGGGTGTTGTACCACTTTCATTCCCTGTCAGCCATCCAGGTGGTCACCAGCATTGACTTGTGGCATGGGGCATTGTCCTGGTGGAACCACCACTGACTACTCCTCCACTGCTGAGGCCTCTTCTTTCCTCATCTTCTCCTGAACCTTTTCAGAACAGTAAGGTAACCCACTTATTGACGGTTTAACCCTGAAGAACCCATTCAATGTGAATGGAGCCCATGGGAGTGCTCAGATCTGGGTTCATCCTCAACCTGTTCATTTCCTTCAGAAAATCTGTTAAACCACCGATAGAAACTTGTTGCTCATCTGTTCATCCCCATAGGCCTCCTTTAACATTCCATAAGTTTCTTGTTTGGTTTTGTTAAGTTTAACACAAAATTTGATGGTGTAACGTTGCTCCATGTTGCCCTGCATTTTGACAAGTGTTCACAGATCGGCAAACTGGATCAGACTGGTTCCACCACGTTCACCGCTGCACTCAGACCTACAAATATAGAAAGTTGCCAGTTTGTCATTTTATAGAATATACAGTATGTATGTGTACTTCACCATGAAGTAGTATTTTGATCAAATCATATTTAGTGTCTCGCCCGACATTTTCTCATTACTTATTGAACATACCTTGTATATGTGACTGCTAAGCATTTTCTTGAATAAAGTCGCAGACAATCGCAGGTGATCGCCAGTTATTGAGTTCGCTGGTGGTCTCTAGCAGTCGCAAGCTCTAGTGGGACTGGGGCTTAAAATGAAGTTATGCATGCTAGATAATAAATCCCATTAAGCCATACCCCAAATGCAAAACCAAACAGTGGCAAGAAAACATAATGTGTGGGGATTAATTCCTGTGTCCCCACCAGGTCCCCTAAACATTTCACATTATCCAAGTCTATTTCCACATAACTTTCTAAGCCTATTTCGTCATCAGTTCCATTTTTAGGTGGCTATATGCTATAACTGACTATGGTTTTCACCCCCCTTCCTCTTTGAAACATCCTATCAGCAAGGAATCGGAGCCTGGAATTTCCAATGTCTCTATCACTGCTTCTCACACTGCAACGAAATATATTTTTCAAAACTTGTAGCACTTGCCCTACAAAACCCTTCACTAAGTACGCACAGCCGAATGAATGTCACCTTCAGGCATGCCCATAATTCGGTTTTATAACTGGATAAAAGTTTTAGAAACTAACTCCTATCCAAAACAGGGACGGAAAGATCCACCTTGAAACCATGTCACTTACATCTACTATATTCCAAAGGTGTCTGTACGAAAGGTGCTGAATTAGCAGACGCCCAGGTCACATTCCTTTCGTTCCACACATCGCTGTATCCAAGATAACTTCTGAACAGGTGGCCAGTGCTGAATTGCTCTGTGCAGTGCTGAAATCTGAAAACTACCAAGCAATCACCCCTGCACTGAACGTCACGTTATCATGATTATAATGCACAGCTCGGCCACCACCATTATGTCGACCCCGACACAAATTACACTTATTCAGTGTCTATGCTGCTGCTTCATGATTAATTGTCATTTACACCTGTGGAGACTGCTTCTTCTTGAAGCAGCATAGTCGCCTGCATCGTAAGACTATGGCAACACACATAATTATGATAATTATCAGTAACGCATTGAGAACACATGGTAAGATTAACTTATGGTCACTGGGCAATTCAATATAGTCTAGTTCTTCCACTTGTTTTAATGCTGGCAACGTCGTAAACTCCGGTACAGCCAGTAATTCTACAACACCATGATGATTATACGTGTGCTGCATGGAAATGTTCGTTGATGAATTATAAATCCTCTTGCTAAGGATGATGAACTACGCCAACACTATCCTGCATGTTCCATCAAATAGCCGCAATCCCTCCAAAAGGAACGAAGGTGACGAATTGTGGCAGATTTCAGTTAACCTGCAGTTCCTGCAAGATATTGCTGAAGTTGTTTCTAATGGCAACACCATATAGTTAATAGGAAATGGTATAAATGAACATTTTGTAGCAGTCTGTCATGTGTCAGTTGAAACTCACAACCCCCCGAAACTATATCCCTTAGAACAAACCCGTTATTTTTACAAACATATTTGCTATGGACCAATGTATATCTGTACCTTTAATCAATAGCTATTGATTGAAAATTGCTTCCTGTAATATAGTCTCTAGTGTCTCTAACATCACTACTGTGTTATTACATGTACTAGGGACAGGTCTTGTTATATAACTACTAAATCTCCATGATTAACCCCCTGTCTGATAAACTTGCTTTCATTATCCCCATAGTATCTATATAAATTACTACCCATGAAAATTATGTTGGACCCCCACTTGTAAGCCCCATTCATCAAGACTAATTCTAACACCCCCAAAGGTAAAACATCTTAAGAAATACGCTCTCCTGACCCTGCTATTACCGTTTTTAACTGAGATTTGATCTCTGCTAGCAAAGATTCGGTTTTTTCTCAATATTCACAAACGTCATAAGAACAGTGTTAAACACATCTATTGTCAAATCAAGGTGGTCACCCTTAACTCCCTGAACAGTGACTTGTAACACATTCTGTTTTTCTCAAGTCTTCAAAACGCTCACGTAACTCTACATTACCACTACCTAACTTTTCCGCAACTCGCCCCTGATAAGCTACCTCAGCTTCCAATGCCTCATCCTTCTTCAGGCTCGTAATTGCCACCCCACCAATCGCTTCGACGTCCAATGCTGTTGCCCCCATAGCTAAAGCAACTGCCGCCCTTTTACGCCTCCTACTTCTACCACCACAAGAAAGTTTTAAATGATACAAATGGTACACACAATCCAAATGATACAAAACTTTTGTGTTCAAAGATTTTTACATTATGCTGAATTCCCGCATCTGAAACAAAGGAGAAAGAACTATAAATATTGCTTAACCCCAACAAACAACAAAGAAACCCCACTAAACACTAAACTTTTTTCAATCTTAGAAATATGTGTTAATCTCGTCACTTCCGTGTCTTCATTTAAAACTATGAACCTGTTTCCAGTTTTCTCTTCTGTGACACGAAACGGCCCTTCAAACTTGGGACCTAACTTGTAATTCAAGTAATTTCTGACAATCTTCAATTATACATTATCTCCAACTGCAATTCTTGGGTTGTCTGATTTCTCATTACTTCTCACGACCATCTCTTGTGTCTTCGACTCGAGATTATCTTTAAGACGTGCATGTCTCTCTTTAGCTGTAGCAATTAACGATTTAATCGTATCATCACAACGAGAAGGAATTGCCAACAAATCAAACGCACCCCGAACTGGATAACCAAATAATGCCTCCACCGGTGACATACCGATGGTGTTACTAACCAGTGTATTTATGCAGTGTCTGACCATATCCAAATATCTGTCCCAGCTATCATCATTACCGCTCACTGTTACTCTAAGAGCTTCGAGCACTTTCCTATTAGCTCACTCACACAACCCATTAACTTCCGCCAGACACTCTATAAAATTCTATTCACAAATTCTCTCCCATTATCAGTAATAAGTATCTCCGGTACCCCATACCTACAAATATACCCATTAAAAAATGTCACTGCAACCTCATCTGCCGTCTTATTCTTTAACGGAAAAATCTCCACGAACCATGTTAACTCATCTATAATCATAACTCACCTATAGTCATCAACAAATGTCGATGACCGAACCCCGACTCATAGAAGTTCGTCAGCAGATCCATATGCACCCTCTGAAAAGGCCTACTTGGGATTGGAAAGACCCCACTTTACACAACGTTACCATCATGGTTTCATGCACCACACAGCACTCTTTCACGAACCTCCACTGAAGAAAACATATTTTCCAGAAAAATTATCACGTGCCTTCTGGTACGTCTTCTCAGTCCCCAAATGTGGACTACCAAATTATATATATATATATATATATATATATATATATATATATATATATATATATATATATACAGTACAGTATATAATATATATATATATATATATATATATATATATATATACTATATATATAAATGTAGTATGTATGTATGTATGGATGTATTATACACACTCATATGTCCCTTATCCATATAGACGGGAATCAGTAATTATTCTTTATTTTTCCTCAGCTAGTATTTTAGGGTGAGGTTGCAAGCCCCGAGCATTTCTCCCACTGCCAGATGAGTGAGAATACGTCAAACAAATAAACACCGATTTCCCCTTCCTAAACAGACTTCCGAAATGGAAAGATCGTTTCTTTGCTGTAATGGATTTCCGGGGCTGTCTGTTCTGTGTAATAATTTTTCTGTGTAATAATTTTTCCCCTCTTACCTTTATGTTAGAATTCCTCTTTTAGTCCTTATGATGCCCGAAAGTTGCATGCTTTGTACATTCTTTAAATTTTTTCTCTTTGACTGAAAAGGGCAACCGTACCTAGTGACTCCTGGCTCAAAAATATCACATTTGAAGGCAACTACTTGGGCTAAATGTGTGAATCTCCATCAGAATATTTTGTTAATTCTTTGTCATGTTACCATTATCCGATGAGTTTAACAGCCTCAGGTGTTTTACAGATTTTTGTCAGCTTCTCATAGTTATTGTGAGCAAATGTATTTATCGTATGCATGTGTCTCAGTGTAAAAGCATGTTCATTTTACAGTTTTTTTCTTTTAAACTTCATTTTCATTTATTCATCATCATGCGAATGACCTATTTGGTCCCAGTTCTAGGCCTATGGCCTAGACCTGGTATTTCATCCTTATCCTTCGGGCCATCCCTCTGATAGTCAGCTCAGTGGTCTGGTTAAACTATCTTATTAATAATAATTTTATCTATAACGAAAATATCTATTGAGTTTAAACCGGTAATCCTCCCATTTACGAAAATTTTGATGATTTTAATTTCTGTTGTATTTTTATGAGATTCTTGTTAGCATATTAAGAAAATCTCTTGATGAACGAAAAGTATTTCACGAGTGGCACCAAATTTCGTAATATCTGTATGGTAGCATTTTTGTTCCCTTCAGTCCAACAATAGAGAGTATTAAGATAAAGGACCCGGTGAGAAACGGGGTATCAGGTAGGTGAAAGTGCCTGGTTACATATACCGTTCTCCTTTAAGTCTACCTGCGGTCGCAGCTCTCAGAGAATCATGTTTTTAGTTCATGGCTTCTTAACCCAAAGAGTTACGTACGAGCATCTGATACGTTCAATTTCAAAGATAATTCGTAGGCTGTTTCCGTCATTTTCTTTTTTAATTTACAAAGATCAGGTGACGTTAGCGATAGACTATCGAACGCTTGTTAGAGCAAAGGCTTATTAAGATCTGAAATTATAAGTTTGCACTAGCAATTATATACTGTATATATGTATATATATATATATATATATATATATATATATATATATATATATATATATATATATATATAGTGTGTGTGTGTGTTTGTGTGCGCACGTGTGTGTTTGCGCGTGCCCAAGCCGAAATTAGAATGTATTGAAAGATTTTGGAGCTACCTCTAGTCTGTGGCAACGAAGTATTTAGTTCTTTTAAATATTAAATGAAAGAAAAATAATTATACTTTATCAGATGGATAGATCATTTACAAACAATACGTGAAGTGAGGATGATTGAAAATATGAGAAATATGTTCAAGTGGTCAAAGTTTAACGTAGGCAAAAAATATATCTTTTTTTGTGAAGTGAGATTATGTGGATTAGAACCAAGGACGATGGAGTCGTGAAATGAGTAAGCGTGAAGTGTGGGGAGGAAAGGTGGTAGGACCCAGAAAGCGTTGGACTTGGTTTCTTTAATGGTGAGTCACCGTATAGAATTTTAAGGCCTGGGGCGTAGGCTGTCCAATTACCACAATTTATTCATGGTATAAAGATCTTGATTTTCCACCTTGCTTGGGGCAGCATTTTCATTGCTGGCATTGTAAGTTTTGTTTTAATTAAAGTTACAGTACAGAAACATTGACTTGCAGTAATATTTCTGTTGTGACGCTGATGCCATGAAGTTCATTGCCAAGTTACTTGACAGGACCACTGCTATTCAGAACTAGTGTGCTTGTGGGTTGGTGGTGGTACCTGTGAATAGACCAGATTTAATAACCTGCAAAACTTTTAAATGGCAGTGATCACCAGAATATTTAAAGCTACGCACTGTACCTGTTATCGAGCTATTGTGCTGAGACCTTTATATAGTGTTCTTATTTGCTGATTCAGCAAATTGCGGACTGACGTTGGGGCCAGAGTTATTCACTTCAGATACATGTTTATGTGAGCTATCAGGTTATTATTGTGAAGTTGTCAGGCCCATTTTTATACCAACAGTGAAAAATGGTTGTTTACTAAGTTTTTTTTTTTTTATCCCCATGAGCAATTCAGGGAGGGCTTTGTTTCTCCCCTCATTTGTCCAATAGTTTTTTCATCAGTATATCTGCCACGCTTAACTTGTCATCACAGCTTGATAGCTGAAGTGTTTTCAGTTAAAACTTGTTTTAAAGATAGGCTTTGACAGTTCTGTCTACCTGTCTGTCAGAGTGCAATTACTTTTTAATTTTCTGAAAAGAAGACTATAGTGCCGGCTTTGTCTGTCCGTCCCCACTTTTTCTGTCCGCCCTCAGATCTTAAAAACTACCGAGGCTAAAGGGCTGCAAATTGGTATGTTGATCATCCACCCTCCAATAATCAAACATACCAAAATGCAACCCTCTAGCCTCTAATTTTTAATTTATTTAAGGTTAAAGTTAGGCATAATTGTGCATCTGGCAACGATATAGGACAGGCCACCACTGGGCCATGGTTAAAATTTCCTAGGTTATGGCTCATAAGAAAATATACTGAGACCACTGAAAGCCAGATCTATTTTAGGTGGCTCGGTTATAATTATGTACAGAAAACTCAAATTGCAAAGAAAACTTCAGCAATTTTCAGTTCTTTTTATTGCATCAGAGTTTGCCAAAAGGATACATATTGGGTAAAAATTTTATGGAGTTTGTACAGAACTTAAACTTGGCCATACCTTTTGGACTGTAAGAGATAAAGACTTCATATTTGGCATGCATACCCCAATAATGAAGACTCAGATGACAGAATGATTTGTGACCTTATGACCTTCACCATGACCTTCATGCGGTATGGAGCTACTTGGGGACGTTTTTGTTCCATAAACTCGTCATATATGGAGAAAGTTGTTGAAGTTGCCTACCTTTGCATGAAACATAATGGTGTCATCTGTAACATTTCATCCATCGGAATGCCCTTAGAGGGAAGTTGGTTTGCGGTCGGCAGGCAGTATATACTGCTTTAGTGGTGCTCCCAGAATGTTTTTTTTTTTTTTTTTTTGCTAAGAAGTAGAATAACGCAATTATTTCTTTTAGACTTTTGTGACAACTGTTTAGCCAAGTAAGAAAAAACTATAAATGATCTAATCGAGCTGTTTGTGTACAAGGATGAAAGCAGATTTGTTTGATATTTCTCTTTCTACTTATTGTTGCTCTTGAAAACTTTTGTAGTCTATTTAGATATTTACGAAAACCACAAAGGGCTGTTACATGTTGAACAGGTGTTCAGATTCTTGTTACTCATTCTGATAATTCTGGAGAAATGTTTACTTGCGCAGACATTTCGTAAATAATTCCTCATACTTTCGTTGTATGATGTAGAAAAATGCTAGGCTTTAAAGATTTTTATTTTCTGGTTAAGACGGACGCCCCATTTCATTAACATCTGAATAAATAAGGTTCCACGATCTTATTCCTTATGTGTTGTTGACATTTTTAGGCAAAGTGCTGGGTATATAATGAAGACGCTGTCCTCATTGGTTAGTTACTAAAGTTAGGACTTAGGGCTCGTGTTGAACAGTTTACGCAGACCCAGGTATGTATGGATTATTGTTGCTAATACGAATCATCCATGCATCGAAAAGTTTATAGTTACAGTAATTACTTTCTCTTTCTCTCTCATCGAATATTATTACCAGTCTTCACTCGGTTGTTTATCCCTGATGAGGCATTATCTATAAGTGCTAGCTGTTAGCAAGAACTGGATGTAAATAAGACCAATAAATCTATATATAGTTAATATTCAGCTTGGATTAAATTGCAGACATATCTTCTTCGCTTACGATAAAGAAAATTACAGGATTAGATTATTTCGTTATTGTTATCCTTGTTTTAGTAACATTAGCGAAAAGAGGAAGAGGATTTGACTTGATATGAGGGAGTGGTCATTGTACGATGATTATGGTGTTAATTAAAAAGAATACCTAATTCATTACACAATGTATTTCTGATTAAATATCGAATCATTCGCAAATCCTGAATTGTTGCGACTATATTTTAATCGCATTTTTAAATATATTTAACATTTATAACAGGGATAAAAGCGGGAGCAATTTATATCCCTTTTCCTGAGGAGAGATTACACCAGTGTTGTTTTATGAATGCAAATGATCTACTCCCTACACACCGTGATCAGCGCTGAGGGGAAGCCAAGTGGCCAAGTCTCCCAGAAATGGGAACCCCGATAAACACGTGTTTAATGGATGGGGAAATGGTCCATAAAAGCTTGGCCCATTAGCTGAAATATGTTGTATCACTTTATTGCACCGAACAATCCCTTCAGTCTCCCTTGTGCTGGAATCGGTTTGGACGTTTTGTGTCCACCGCAACTCATTCTTCACGGAGTCGGCTTTATTATCTCGTGAAGGGTTAATCATTTATGTGTGCGCGTTTCTTTGGTGCTTCTGTTTTTGTTTTTTGTTTTTATCTTTCTGCGTTTATATATTCTACTGTTTGATTTGCTTGTATGCATTATGTTTACTTCATGCAAGATTTGTTTCTAAATTCGTGTATTTGTTAGTATGATGTATATGTTGATCAGGTGGCAAAAAGTCGTATGTAAAATGTAAGCTGATCTATTTCGTCAAAAGAGTATACGAATTCTAGTGTTAAAGCAGTTTATATTGTAATTTAAGAAGAGTTATGAACATGTTAATTTTTATTGGGAATCTTAACACTTGTGAAAGAAAATGAAACGGGTGGGTGACTGCACAATGGCCTGTCGCAGGTAGGTATACCAAGAATGAGCTGTTAGCCTATTTCTGCGCATTAAAATAAGAATGATTGGTAAGCTGTGGCCGGTAATGACCAGAAATACAGTTGATTTCAGAGAGCTAGGATTGCTCTTTATCGCCTGAGTATTAAGGATGCTCTGATATCACAGTTTTCCTGATGGCTGGTGAATCTCAGCACCTTTGGGATGATGACTTAAACTTTTTAATTTGCAAGAAATGTTTTTGCTGTTTGCTTCCTTCTTGGGAACATGCTGGCCGTTTCTCTTCGAGGCCTGACATGGGCGATGGTAACTATATGTTTTTGCATGGCGCCAGGCCTTTTTATTTTCATTCTTGTGCATATAACTAAATTCGTCGACACAAGTGTTACAGAATCTATAATTTTGATTTTTTTAAAACTAATCACGTGTACAGTTTTTTATGTCTGAATCAATCTATTTTGATGTGTTTTACGCACATAAATTAGTATAATACCTTTTTTAGTCGTCTGTGATCTTAGTCATTAGGGTTGCTTTCATTATAAAAAAAACATGAACATCAGAATTTCCGGGGTTAGGTTACTATATAGGACTATGAATTGTCAAAACTTCGACAAGAGAGATTTTACTTTTCCGCAAGTTGTGGCATAGTTTTATGTATTCTCTTTAAATTGACGTAAAGTGGAAATGAGTATTAAGAAGAAGAAGGATATTATTTTTTGTTGTGTTTGTATTTAGTAATGAAAAGCCTTATCTTAGTTTTTTTGTGTGTTTAATTGTAAGTATACGTGTAATAATGCTTAACTACCGGTATCGGTTGTTTGTCTGGTTGTTAGTCGAAGGTTTGGTGTCAGTCAAAGACGGCTGTAAGTCAGTCTCTTCAACATTGATAGGAGTGGTTCAAGTTGAAGTGGGGACTCAAGAATTACATTTTCATATTATTGGTGCTACAAATCCACTAGTATTCCTATTCATCTTAAAGTACATTTAGAGAAACCTCCTTTAGGAGATATGCATATCTAAATGTAAGGAGAATTTCTTGAGGTGTGCTTTGGATGAGGGTCATGAAATAGAGATTGTGCTCATGCCAATCTGACTACTGTACATAGGGTTAGGAACAATTGAATGCGCCAATAGTAGGTTTATATCGTTTGTTTAATTAATATACACAACGCAGTGTATTGATTTAATCACAATTTGAACTAGTATAAGAATGAAGTAACCTGGGTGTCATAGTATAAGACTTAGGCTACAATTAGGTCAGTACGTTTCAAATCGTTTAGGCTATAGCACTGATGATTTGAAATGCTATACTTATTCTGAATGAGTCGGAATAAAATGGTGCCATGACCAGGATTTCAGTGATTGGTTGTTGTATCAGAGATCTGTATAGTTAAGGTTTATGAAAATTTAAGGATTGTTGTGATATTTGGCGATAAAGATAAACACGTGACCAGCTGATGGTGGCGGCCATTTTAGAATGTCAAGTATTAGCCTAGCCTGACATGGAATAGTAGGATTAACTCGGTCAATCATCGCCTAGCCTAACTGAAGCCTGACTTTTTATAGTAACTCGGTAGGAATTTAAACCTTCTTTTTTTTTATTGCTGAGATGATTGCACATTGAATAAAGTTGAGAAAATGGCTATGGCCTGTCCAGACCTATTTCGCATATGTGAAGCAGCTGATGCTTATGCCTTCAGTCAGGATTGGTAAATACCAGGTTGTGCTCACGCCAACCCAGAAATTAAATTAAGTTAGGTTAGGCAAAATGATGGTTGACACATTTCCACTTCGTAAATTGTTTATTTTTTCCTTCTTTGTAAATTGTAGGTAATGGAAAAGAAATATTAATATAAAATTATTATTTTTTTGATGTTTATGGTAAGTTTTAAGATAAGTGAAAGTTAACCCTGTTGTGCATTATAAATATGTATGTGTAGTCAAGGGCACACATATATAATTTAACTGGTAGTGATCTACCATTGATTGAATTAAGAAAGTGGCCAACTTTTAAATATTATATTTGCTAACGTGGTATATATACATATATATATATATATATATATATATATATATATATATATTATATTATATAAATAAAGAAGAAGAATATATATATATATATATATATATATATATATATATATATATATTATATATATATATATATTATATATATATATATATATATATATATATATATATATATATATATATATATATATATATATATATATATATATATAATTTTTTTGAGCTGGCAGTTGTACACTTTTTAGTGATTAAGAAAAAGAATTGAAGAGAGACGGGGGGTTTTAAGTCTGTGATAACTGACTGGTCAAAAAAGGTTGAAACCACTATTAATGCAGGTGATATCAATAGTATTTCTCTATTGAGAGACTCCTTGAAGGAATATTTACAGAAAATCCAGGAATTGGATAACGAAATATTGGATCTGACAGATCCTGGAGGACAACCTGACCAAATTATGAATCAAGCTGAATCTAGCCTAAAAGTAGGCATTGAAATTCATAGACTAAACTCCTCCATCACGAGTCTTCTAGCTGTAAGAGGTGAACCTACTACGTAACCGATATCGCCTGTTAAACTACTGTGAAGTTACTCAAATTAGACCTCAAAACATTTCTGATGGTGATGTATCGGAATGGAATCATTCAGGAACTTTATGAAGAATCAGTACCAAGGTACTGATTTTGAAAATATACAGAAGTTTTCTTTATTTGAAGGGCCTATTGGAAGGTGAAGGCTTAGAACTGATATCTGGTTTTAAATTAGAAGGTGAAATAAATATATACAAGAAGTGAACCTGTTAAGAGACCTATGGCAGAAAAGACGAAATCAAGTTGTGTTTAGTTAGAAAACTCTTCCAAACCGAGACTCCCAAGGCAGATGCAGAATTGCTACAAGGTTTTAGAGCGCAGTTCGAATGCTGCACAAGATCATTGGAGAGTGAAAGGCTGGAATTGAATGAAATATACCATCTTGCTCTACACCAAACCACCAAGTAGTGTAAGTAAAATAATAAAACAAAGGTGTGGAGAAGATTGGCTGAAATTTGAAACCTTTAAAAAATATGTTGAAGAAGAAATACACAATTTGAGGGCTTTTCCACAGACTGAAACAGGAAAAGCTAATACATTGACAATGGTATCTGCTTTCGTGGTAGAACAATGGCAGTCTGTGAGACCAAAAGAAAAAAAACATCGGTAAGGCCTAAAGAAAGTACGAACAAAGCCAAGGTAAACCAGGTTAAAGGATGTGCACTTTGCGGAAGCAACCACATATGGACACATTGTAAATCCTATGTAAACAGAGGAAGAAAGATAGAAGGACTCAGAACTCTGGGTTTGTTTCATATGTGCATCCAGTAAACACTTCAGTTCTGACTGTGACAGGCAAGGTTGTAATAATGGCTGCACTGTTAGACATCATAGTGCTATATGCAATTGAAACCAACCAAATAAATCTAAGGTAGGTGGGGTACAAGTTGGAACACTCTCTTTGACGAACACCAGACAGGGAAATAAGACGACTATGAAGTCGATCTTAATTACAGCGACAGTAACCCTAAAGGGTAAAAAAGGTCGCATTGTGCGAAAGAGAGGGTTTTTAGATATCTGTGCCGAGAGATCATTTATAAAGCAATCTGCTCTTGAGGGACTCCACTATGAAAGCAAGGGAGTTGAAAATATATCATTGAGAGGTTACTTAACTTCTACGCCAGTTAAGGAATATGAAATGGTGTGTAACCTCTTCACCAGTTAAGGAATATGAAATGGTGAACATTGCTGTACCTCATCGCAGTAGATTAATAACTATGGATTGTATAGTGGTCGATGAGCTACCAGAATATGCAAAGAAATTTGGCATTAAGAAGAACTTAAGGTCGTTGTGTAGAACGAAAATCAGCCTGGCTGATAAAGATTTTGATCTACCCATAGAGAAACAATCGCCTATTGAATTGTTAATAGGGGTTGACAATGTGTACAACATCTTACACCCAGGGTTTAGGAAATTTGAAAAGTTGGTAGTTATTGCCAACCATATTTGGTTACGTGGTAACTGGAACATGTAGTTCTCCTCCCCACCAAGGAGACTCATGTCTCCATTTAAAACTGGCAGTGGAAACCGACAACATAATTATGGCTGAAGGTTACTCAATTAAAGAACGGGAAGATCTTGAAAGTTTATGGAGTTGGAATTCATTTAGGTATTGACTGCAGTGAAATAACGGGAACAGGTACGAAAGGTATTAGAGAACTTTGAGAGTACTATAACTTATTCTGAAAGTGACAAACAGTATGTTGTGGCATTGCCTTGGAAAGGCAATAAAAGGAGATTAACTTCCAACTTTGGGCTGGCTTTGAACAGATTAAAACAACAGAGTGTTAAGTTTCAGAAGGACACTCAGTATTGAGAACACTACCAAAAATCCTGAAGGATCAGGAGGCTAGGAGATTCATAGAGAGAGTGGAATATTTTAAAACAAAAGACTGTCATTTCTTGGCACACCATGGTGTTAAAAAGGACAGTGCAGTAACTCCTATTAGGATAGTATTTGACTATTCGGTCAGACAGGTGAAAAGTGGGTTAAGCTTGTACGATTGTTTGTGGACGGAACCATGTATAACAGCTGACGTACTCAAAGTTCTACTGCAGTTTTAGGGCAAAGATATACCTGCAGAATTTGTGGACTGCAGAATTTGTGGAAGCAACAAATGGATTGGGATGAACAACTCCCAGACCCATTACAGAACCAGTGGGTTGAGTTATCTGAAGACTTAGAAAAATTTCTTTATTTCCTTTCGTAGCAATACTAGCTTAGGAAAGGGGGACTCCTTACACATATTCTGCGATGTGTAGCCTATAGAGTTAAGAATGAAAACTCTTATTGAATGATGGCAAAGGCAAGAGTAGCGCCCATTAAAAAGTTAACTGTTCCAAAACTTGAGTTGATGGCATTGTTGCTAGCAGCAAGAATGGCCAAATTTATTAAAGAATCCTTTGAGAAGGATGAGTTTGTAGAACTGTTCGTTTGGTCGGACAGTAAAGTCGCCCGAAGTTGGCTAGTATCGAAAAGTGTTTTTCCTCTGTTTATGAAAAATAGAGTACCGGAAATAGGCTCTTTAATTCCAGAGGCGGTCTTGTCGTATGTGCTGACAGATGATAATCCCAGTGACTGGTTGACACGTGGGAAAAGGACAGAAATGATCTTGGATAGTTCTTTCTGGTGGGAGGGACCCCTTGGTTAAAAAATTCCACTTGGCCAATAAATAGGTCATGGGTTGGTGGATTATCAGCAGGGTAGGGAAGAGAACATTTGGTCAGTATGAGGGACAACCTGAGTGATAATAATGCTGAATTGGGAGAGATTCAGCAGGTTAAAGATCTATAGGACCACAGCGTGGATCCTATGATTTTTTAATAATTGTAGGAGTTCAGTCAGTATGAAGAGGCATGGTGAATTGACCTTGGAAGAACTTCAAGAGGCAAAGAATAAGACCATTGCCATCATACAAAGGGAATATTTCCAAGAGGAATACGAGAGTTTAATGAGGGGGGGGGGGTAACAAAACCAAAACTAGCTCTCATACACCAGTTGAATCTTTACCTGGACAATGGGGTAATAAGGTGTAAGGGTAGACTACAACAACTACAACATGCACAGTTACCTAAATCTGTTAAGTTTTCCATAATATTGCCAAAGATTTGCTATGTTTACTTGGGTAATTATTAAAGAACATCATGATGCTAGTGCTCATATGGGTGTAAATGCCACTGTGGCAAGTGTCAGACAGGAGTTCTGGATCTCACAGATAAGGCAACTGACTAAGAGTATAATACACCATTGTGTTATTTGTAGGAGAATACAGGGGAGGCTGTAGAGGCCCAATATAGTTCTTCCATTACCTGAGTTCAGGGTGCAATGTAAGCAACCTTTTAATGCAACAGGCGTTGACTACACCGATGTATTATGGGTTAAGGGAAAAGGACAAAGCCCTGAGAAGGCTTATATCATCTTATTTACGTGCCTGATAACCAGAGGCATACAGTACATGTGGAGCTAGTTGATAATCAGTCCTGTGACTCGTTCCTCATGAGTTTTAGAAATTCTGTAGAAAGAGGTTTCCCAGCACTCATGTTGAGTGACAACGCCACCCGTTTGTAGCAGCATCCAGAATACCTTAAAGACCATGTCGGAGAATCCCAGGTAAAGGAACATCTGTTAGATATAAAGTGTAACTTGAAATTCATTCCAGCGAGAGCACCATGTATTTAGTGCTACATGGGAAGAGACTGATAGGACTTCTGAAGTTATGTCTAAAAAGATCGTAGGTAAACCTTGCTCAGTTTTGAGGAACTGACCTGTGTTGGTGAGCTGGAAGGAATTATCAATGACAGAATATTCGTTACGCGCCTGGGGAGTAGAATCAGCTGGAAATTTTAACCCATAACCATTTGATCCTTGGACGAAAGCTTAAGTCCTTCCCAAGAGAAATAGTAAATTGGGAAGAGATCTCCAGTGACCCTACCTATGGATAGAAAGAGTTGACTGAGAAAAGATTCCTGTGTGCATCCAAGTTGTGTGACGACTTGTGGAAGAGACCCATTGAGTAAGAATAATGCATGGCTCTTGGCCCAGGATAGGGGAATTTGTCCTCATTCATGACCAGGGGCCAAGGAGCAAGTGGAAGTTGGGCCAAGTGATCGAGTTACGCATGGGGAGAGACAAGGTCCCAAGATTGGCTACTCTAAGAACAGCACATAGCCAGCTTATGAGACCTGTAATCAAGTTATACCCCGTAGAGCTGTGGCAGGAGATAAGGGAAACTAATCCTGCGGCAGATGGCATTCAGTCAAGCACCCACCCAAGCAGAAGGACTGCTCAAATAGCTGCAGAAGCCAAAAAGGCATTGATAAGAACAGGACTATCGTAAATAATGTAGGTACAAGTTTTCTTGCTGGGAGTATGTCGAACTTTTACAAGAGAGATTGTACACTGCAAGTTTGTGGGTATAGTTTTATGCTATTCTCTTTAAATTTACGTAAAGTGGAAATGCGTATTATGTAGAAGAAGGATATGTTTTGTTGTGTTTGTATTTAGTAATGAAAAGCGTTGCCTTAGCTGTTTCATGTGTTTAATTGTAAGTATATGTGTAATAGTGCTTAACTACCAGTATCGGTTATTTGTCTGGTGGTTAGTCGAAAGTTTGGTATCGGTCAAAGACGGCTGTGAAGTCAGTCTCGTCATAACCTTGATACAGAGTGGTTCGAGCTAGTGGGGACTCAAGAATGCAGCCATAATTATTGGTGTTTACAGATCCACTTGAGTATTCCTGTTCATCTTAAAGTACATATAGGGAAACTTCCTTTAGGAGATATGCATATCTAAATGTAAGGAGAATTTCTTGAGGTGTGCTTTGGATAAGAGTCATGAAATAGAGATTGTACTCACGCCAATCTGACTACTGTACATAGGGTTAGGAACAATTGAATGCGCCAATAGTAGGTTTATATGTTTGTTTAGTTAATATACACAACGCAGTGTATTGATTTAATCACAATTTGAACTAGTATAAGAATGAAGTAACCTGGGTGTCGTAGTATAAGACTTAGGCTACAATTAGGTCAGTACGTTTCGAATGGTTTAGGCTATACGATAACACTGACGATTTGAAACGCTATACTTATTCTGAATGAGTCGGAATATGAATATCGAAAAATTAAATATTCAAATAACTTTAATTACACCCAGCTATAAAATATATCAGAATATTAGTTTTATATTGCTGATCATGAGATTTAGCTTTGGAGGCTGCAAAAGGTGTTATCGTATTTTGTTTTGACTTGTGTGTGGCGAAAATATATAAATATATATCGGTCTTATTAAAAAATTTTTAAACAGGTTTATATATGACAGTATATATGTATATATATATATATATATATATATATATATATATATATATATATATAATATTGTATGTATGTATATATGTATATATATTACATATATTTATATATATATATATATTATATATATATATATATATATATATATTATATATATATCAACTCTCTCTCTCTCTCTCTCTCTCTCTCTCCTCTCTCTCTCTCTCTCTCTCTCTCTCTCTCTCTAAGCTATTTCCTCCAACAGGGATGGCTTTAGAGAAAAGATAAGACCGCAATCACTGCTATATTCATACTGAAAGTAGTTCTGCAAATTTCACTGCATTACCAGTTGTCAAGCACCTGCATAAATAGCTCATCATTCGTGTGTAGGGCTCCCTGTACACACAGCGACATTTACCTGTATTTGACGTGTTCTTCTCTCTTAGTGGATGTTGTGGTCACACTTTTCCCGTATCCCTTTCGCACCAATTATCCAGTCCTTTTTTGGTCTTCATTTTTTCCTGCTAACATGTATAATTGTTTATTCTTTACACCAAAAAATCTCCCTCATGTTTCCATATAACCAAACCCTCGCAGAATACTTTGATCCAGTCTTTCACCTATCTAACTCAGCCACTCCTCTCCTTGTGTCAATCAAGCAGCTCTTGTATCTACTGTACTAACATATAAACCACTCTTGTTATTTTCTCTTTCCCACGTACATTATTAATGTTTTTCTTTAGAAACCATGTTTTCCATCAGGATTTACTTTTCCAAACACATTTTTGCAAAACTCTCCATTATCACTTATTTAGGAACGCCTTATCTAAAAACATTAATGTCTCTTTGGCGACTACCTTGTCATACTCTTCACGCCAATTATATAAGCAAATTTGCATAATGCTTTAGTGTGCCTACTGGCTAAATCAGGCATTCAACAGAGATGGAACAACAGAAACCCTGAAATGGCAAAGCTTCTTCAGTAGACCCAACGAATATACATTGAGCCAAAATTTTAAACTCTGTTAAATTTTTTTTTCATCTCCCTAGCAATATCTATGTCCAGATGTAGAAAGATCCTCTGTATTTGCTGTCACCGAGTACGCTGGACAAATCATTCGGCCAGACTGGTTACACGGATTTCCCTTCATCATTTATGTTTTTTCAGAAGTAAAAAGAACCTTTCATGTTCTTTACATAGAAACCAGTTGCAACCATAACATACAAGATTGTAAAAGAATGGTTTACTTGTAAGCTGTTCATCAAATTTATGTTTAATAGCAAAAACTAATAATTAGGAGGGGTCACCTAATAAAGGCGTTCACCAGAATCATCCAAATCAGTTGATCAGTTCTCAAGACATTTTATTAACCAAAATACAAAAAAAAGCATTGTTGGCAAATATTACACCATGTCAACGTCGTTGGTAGATGTAACAACAGTTAATCCTCAGATAAGCATACATTTGTATGGTATAGAATGGAAGTTGATGAGAGCAGTAAAAAGTTTTAATGATGAAAATGCAGCATGTATAAGTGTCTAAGAGGTTTAGGAGGAGAGTGGCTAGATTGTTGTAAAACTCGGGCTAAAACGATGGTGTTTTATATTTCTATGTTTGTTTGATTTCTTTATAGATGGAACATGTGAGAACTGAGAAAAAGGAAATTAAGCGTTGATGCAGAGTTCTGGGGTAAGGAAAAATGTTCATGAATGAAAGGTTGAATGGTTGAAGTACGCAGGTGATACTGGATGGGATGAGGATAGTGAAGAGAGATTGCACGTTTTTGCTGTAAGAGAAAGTTGACATGAAACAAAAATGGAAACCAGGAAGATGTTTTTTGGTGCCAGTTTTGTTTTAGACAGTGACTTATTCTCTTTATTGAAAAAATGTATAGGTTTTCAATATGTATTTATAAATACGCAATTTTGCATTGTTGAGTCTATTGTTACTGTACATTGTTGATAAGTTCAATAACTTTGTTTCTTTTAATGTTTTACTTCTCTCGCCTACCGTGATTGATATTCGAAAATTGCATATTTCCTTTCCTGAACGACTTTCAAGTATGTTGTCTCCAGGGTCATAATACGTGCTTGTAACTACGAGGAACATTTCCATATACATTTTCGAACTACAGTCGTATCTGGTGTTCAGCACACGTTATTCGACTAATACAGTCATGAGGTACTGACCTTTATTTTGCATGCATTGACTCAATTCTTTAATCCTCTGCTTTCGTTTTTCTTGTTGGATCCATAAATCTTTTTACATTTGATTGGGGTGCCTCAATCCTTGTGGAAATTCATTTCTGAATCCTGCGAGGATTTCCCATCTTAAAATTCATGAGAAAATTAATTTCTGTTTTCTCCGAGAGAGAGAGAGAGAGAGAGAGAGAGAGAGAGAGAGAGAGAGAGAGAGAGAGAGAGAGCTGGAGTTAGAGAGAGAGCGAGCTGAGTTAGCCATATTTTGTTATTAGATACACTGAAAATTTAACGATTTTTTGTAGCACTAGCCACTTAGATGGTAACAATTTTTTTTTTTTTGTAAAAATACTGATGATTATTCTGAAAACAATGAAATAAGGGTATACAGGAAATTGGTTTTCCACCTTGATATGGACGGTTTAATTTGCTGCCTGCATTAAACACTCAGCATTTATAAAGTTATTAAAAATAAAATCATCTAAGTTTCAATATGGAGAGGTTGAAAGGATATCGAAGTATTTATCATATGCAGCTGAAGATTCATCGCATTAGGCGGTCATTTGTAAAAATGACTCACCAGATGTCTCATAAAGCTGATACATTAACATATTATTCACGGAATACATGATACATTCTCTCGGCATTATATACTCACGAAACATGTATGTATATATATATATATATATATATATATATATATATATATATATATATATATATATATATATATATATATATATATATATATATATATACACATATATATATATATATATATATATATATATATATATATATAATTTTATATATATACATATATTTATATAAATATATTATTCCTCTCTCTCTCTCTCTCTCTCTCTCTCTCTCTCTCTCTTCTCTCTCTCTCTCTCTCTCTCTCTTTTAACATTTGATGAAGGAGGCGGCAGAAGGGAAGAGGCTTTCCGTTCTCTAGAAATATGGTGGATACACCCATATCATTTTTCCTTCCCCAAGTTTATACTGATACTGATTCATATCCGGGTCGACTAGTGGGTGGCATGGAATCGAACCACGGATCTTGCTAATGCAATAGCAGTGTTCTGCCATTGAAATCAGTTTGAACGAGGATAAAGAAAGTAATCAAGGACAAAGTGAGCAAAAATAAGTGAGTTTAGTAAAAAATCTAGGCTGAATGTAAGGTGTGCAAGAGGAAAAAAATTCTTCTCTACCAAAAACTTTAAAGAATGTTATTTGCGAGATGAGGCACCAGTATGATCAAATATTTTGAGGTGGTTGTCCACTTTCTTGTCCACAATAGCAAATATAAGATTAAAAGAACACATTCAGTCTTGGGTCATTTATACTTTACCCATGATTTAGTTTAGCCTGAAAGTGGCTCATCAGACTGTGGGTACTAGGATAAATTAATGGCAGTAAAGCCCATTCTGATGCTCTTAGGTATTTTAATCTGTGGGGAAAGTCTGTGGCAGATACTCTTGAGAATTGGTTGTAGAAATACTCTGAATTTTTAATCCCCATGATGTGGGACCACCTTGACATGGTGAATGGGCTCTTGAACCCCCTGGAATTTGTTCCCGGGTTTGAGTCCAAGAGTCCCATATATTGTTACATATTACTTTGGTGAATTTTTGTGGAATGTTCCACTTTTTGTAAAATTTATTGCACCTGATAAATAGGAAAAGGTATGATAGCTGGGGCTGGGTTTATATCTGAGGCTAATGTTGGGAACTGTTGTAGGATCATCAGCTATCCGATAATGTTTGGACCTCAAAGATATCACATTGATAGCTCAAGGGTGGAACTATTCTACAGGGCTGGGCCATGGATCCCAGGGGTGGTCTGGTCCTGGAGATAGGACTCTCAGCATTCTGTCTGGTTTGTCCAAAAAATATGATTAAGGTGGGAATGATTGTGTTTTTGTAATACTCTTGGTCCCAACAAGCAAGTTTGGTTTACACTTGGGCCACTCTAGTTGTATTGTGCCATCCCTTATGGGATAGGGTAGCAGCCAGATATTTGGGAATTGGCTCATACTGGTGCCATTGGTGGAAGAATAAACTCCATGAAAGGCTGATGATATCTTTTTAAGGTTTTCAGGTTTACTTAATTTTTTTCTTTTTTATGAGTAGTAGCAATAAAGAAGTGGGTACCCCTAGACCAGTGGTTCTTAAACTTTTGCCTAGCACCCCCTCTGCACTATGTATAGATCCCACGCCTCCCTACCCCTGAAATTTTTGCCAACTATAATCTATAAACAATATGTTGTCTATTTGTATACTATTATACTTAACATAACAATAAAAGACAATTCATAAACAAGATTTGAAATTAAAATTTACTTATATTTTGAATTTTTGGCATATTTTGAGATATTAGAAAATATGTGGAAGCAGTGATAACGTTTATGGCAATTTTGTAATTAACATCACAAATTAAAAAAATAATAGGCACCATCTGGCAACTCTGCTTGCGCCCCCCATGGAAGCTTCTGGCACCCCCTTAGGGGGGCGCGCCCCCCAGTTTAAGAATCACTGCCCTAGACCTTCTGATGATACTGTTTTTGCCACAGATGACGACCTCTGCACCTTCCTCTGAGAACCTGTGTTCGGAAAAGGCTAGGAAACCTTCTAGTGTAATTACACTGGAAAACCTCAAGCTCGAGCATGGAGCAAAGGAAAATTGACCAGAAATGTATGTGAAATAGGAACAGGAATATTTGAAACCTCCTGTGATAAGTATTTTACCTTTTATCTGGAAGATTATAATTGTGATATCTTTAATGTGTGCAGAAACATTGTTAAGTGTTGTGTCCGAGAGCCTAAGATATCATCTGAAACTTGAGGAAAAGTAACGGTAGAATCATCCCCAGTAAAAGAAAGTGAAAAATTAAAAGCATTGTTGCATCTTGGAGGAATTAAAGTAGACTGCTCAGTACAAGCTTTATGGAATTACTCCAATGGAATGATATTTGCACCCCAATTGATGACATACTTGGAGGAGAAACTAGAAGAATTAAAAGATCAAGGTGTGATTAGAATTGAAAAAATGAAGATGTTGAATGGAGCCTTGCTCCACTTCCAAATTTAATTACCTTCAATTTTACCCCCTACCTAATGTAATAAAAGGAGCATGGTTGCATTTTAAGGTTAAGCAACACATCCCAAGACTGAGGAGATGTTTTTTATTGTCAAGAATATGATCTTATGTTTGGATCTTGAGCAGAAGACACAGGCAAGACTGCCATGTGTTGAATGCATTGAACAGAGTATGTGTATGTAATAAAAAAGAAGCAAGATGTATACATTGTGGAGACAGTCATCCATCCTCACAGAATTGTGATGTGTACATTATGGAAAACAAGAATACAGACTTTAAGGGTAACTGAACGTACCACATTTAGTGCGGCAAAAGAGAAAGTATTAAACATTATGTTAAACCAGGAATATCCTTTTCCAGTTTTGCTGCCAACTGAAGAAGAAATGTAAATGCTTCCAGAGGTGTTTCTTTTGGTGATGTAAAGGGAAGATCGGTGATGACCTGTACTACCGCCTCTTTGGAGGCTGCGCCGGTAATTTCTGGCACTCCTGCTTCTTTGGATGTTGCTAGTAATTTCTGGTGCCCCTGCCTCTTTGGAGGCTGCATCAGTGATCTGTGGCACTGCTACTTCTTTGAGCTGTGCCAGATGTACCTGGTACTCCCCCCCTCTGGAGCCTGTACCAGTTATACCTGGTGTGTTGGCCTCTGTGGCTTATGCCAGCTTTGGCTGGCACCCCTGCCTTCTTTGAGGTTCATTATCTGTCTCGTGCTTAGGTGTTTCTCTGGGCCTGCACCAGTTATCACCTGATGCTTTTAATTTAATATGAAATGATACGATTCTTCAGAGATATAAGGAATGACTGTTGACTGAGAAAATAGTAATAATATCAGATATGCTGCCATATAAAACTGAGGCCCCTTTTGGTGATTTTTCATGATAAACCTGCTTTAGCTGCTGCTTTTTTCCAGTCACAGGGAAAGATTATCTGTCAATAAATTTAAGGTCGACAGAAGTTATGGTTATCTCCACCAAGATGGCATAGCCTCCCCTAGAACAGATATAAGAATTAATACTTGATGAATTAAACAAACCGATAACATTTCCATTATTTAGGATGCACTGTCACAATTGACTCAAAAATGCAGTTGAATGAGATCAAAATGAGAAAATCCATTCAAAAAGATGCATTTGTAAGGATTAAGAACTAAATAGGAAGAAAAATATTGCTCATCTTAGAGGAGATTTGCAGGAGACTTGATTAGTAATAACATGTGTTGCCCATGGAGTAGTGTTAACTATTTGAGGAAGGCAGACAAAAAGAGGTTGCAGGCATGCTGTCTGGTTTTGGAGAAGGATGTGCAGATTCATTTACAGGAAAGAAAAACAAATGAGCAGGTTATTAGACCTGAGTAGGTCTTCCCCACTGAGAATTTTCCCGTTCCAAGGTAGACAACATCCCTGGTTGTGGTCAAATGTGAGAAGGACAAGAACCAGAATATATCTATTGTTTACTGGTAAAATTAATGGAAGTTGGGTGAAGAAGACTAGTCAAAAATTTCATGGATGGATTCAATTGGAATGATAAATAAATGTCTGCAATGCTCATTTTCCAAGAGCAAATAGAGAGGAGTTCAAATCCTCTGATGCTGGCGTCCTAAATGGCACCATTGATAAAGATGATCTGGGCAGCATTTCATTACTGAGCTCCAGTAGGCGACCGGCTGATGACTTTCCTCTGAATGCTTTAATACAGTTATATTCCAGAGAATCTTCAACCAATACCTGATAGTTCCAGGCATATTTGTCTGCGCCCTGTTCCTGGAAATTTCCATAACAAAGACTCCACATAAAACTGCCCCACCCATGATATTGAGGAGGCTTCAGCTTTGTTTGAGGTTCTCCTCCAGAGATTGATAACCATTTGAGAAAAGGAAGGCTGCCATAAATAATTCATCCTTCTGGAAAAAGCAAGCAAGGCAGTAAACTTAAGCATTAAAAGAGGCTCCAGGTTTAACGGCTTAAAAGCAAAATAAAATTCATTCATTTTCTTCAGTGGAACTGTCAGGGATTCAGAGGTAAATGAGAAGAACTAAGGCTGCTCATATCCAGAGGTGTCTGTATTTATAGCTGCAGGGGACTATGACTGGTAATACACATGTCCCAGCCCACAAGTATACAGCCTATCATTCCATTTAGAACATAAATATAGGAAGCCATGGGGTGTAGTTTTATATATTACATAATGACACCCCACAAAATCTATGGTATCAGTCTAGACTGCAAGTGATAGGTGTGCAGATCCATTTCATAGAAAATATACAGTATGCTCTCTGTATCTACCACCTAGTGAAGTCCTCCCCATTGATGAATTTAAATCCCTTATTCAGCAGTTACCATGTCCCTTTGTCATTTGGAGATGTGAATAGTATAGCCCTCTTTGAGGTGACGTCATCAATCAGGAGAGGAACGGCCTAATGTTCCATCATAGAAAATGAAATTGTGGGAATCAAACACAGGGAAGTCTATACACATTTTCATGTTCAGACATTCACATTATCAGCAATTGATTTATCCATATGCATTGATAACTGCCTTATTGATTTTTGACTGAGAGTGATAGATGATAGATTTGCCAGCGACCATTTTCCAGTAGTGGCGACTGTAGCTCCCGTCCTCCATCTTCAAGGCTACTAAATGGAACATTGCAAAGCTGATTGGGCAATTTTCCAGGACAGTGGCTCAATGGATGACTCGCCTGATGACTTTCCTTTGTAGATGATGCTCTTGACTTTTATTACAACGTTATATTTCAGCTGGTCTTCGTTTATACCTAGACTTCGGACATATTTTTCTGTCGATCAACGGTTCTATGGTGGACTCATAAATACCAGGAGATTCACTTAGAACTATGAGGTCTGCTTTTCACCAGATACTGAAGAAAAAAGTAGGTATTGCTGTATTGAAAGTTTCAAAAAGCAAGCGCTTATTTCCTTGAAGTAAAACACAAAATGAAACTTGGACGAATTTTCGTATCTTCACTAAATTTGAAAAACACTCCTGACTTCAGTTTGGAAGAGAATTAGAAAATAACAGGTAAATGCTCCTTGTCAACCTCGAGTTATCAAGATTAATAGCCGAGAATCAAGATTTATATCCGTGAAGTAGCAAATCCCTGGTTAGTTGCAAATGAGTTTGCTATATCATTTTGATAATGTAACAAAGAAAAATGATGGCAGACCCTATTCAGCACAAAGAAGACTAATGGAAGGAAATAGAAATTGATTTTAATATGTCAAGTTAAGTATACCTTAGTTTAACCGGACCACTGAATCGATTAACAGCTCTCCTATGGCTGGCCTGAAGGATTAGACTTATTTTACGTGGCTAAGAACCAATTGGTACCTAGCAATGGGACCTACAGCTTATTGTGGAATCCGAACCATTTTATAGCGAGAAATGAATTTCTATCACAAGAAATAAATTCCTCTAATTCTTCATTGGCCGGCCAGAGATTCGAACGAGGGCCCTGCAGAGTTCTAGCCGAGAACGGTACCGACCAGTCCAACTAGGAACTAATAGCCAAGAAATGACTGTACAATGTACCTTTTACTATGAGAGAATTTGAATCAGCCTTAAGTAAATGTAGTGAATAAGCTCCTGGACTGGATGATATAACACATTCAGTGATTAAGCATACCAAACCACCTTGGAGAATACCAGATTTTTCATATAAAGCCTTGTTAACAGAATTTTCCGAGAACGTATCTCCTTAAGCTATGGGAGATGTTAAAATTACTGCCATTCATGAAACCAGGGAAAGACCCTTTCAAGACAGCGAATTGTCATCCCATTGCACTGACATCATGTCTGCGTTAAGATCATGGAAAAAATGGTGAACACACATTAGATGTGGTACTTGGAACATAGTAAGTATCTGTCACCTGCTCAGTGTGGTTTTTGAAGTATGCACTCCACAGCTGATGTGTTGGTTGGAATGGAATCTTCAAAATGTGAAGCTTTTGCTAACAGGCAACATCATGTCACTGTTTTCTTTGACTTGAGAAGGCTTATGATACAACATGGAGATATAGCATTCTGAGGGTTCTTTATGAATGTAACCTGAGAGGCAATTTGCTTCTTTTTATCAAGGCACTTTAAAAAAAAAAAAAAATAGCATGTTTCAGGTTCAGGCTGGAGCAACTATGTTAGATGTATTCAGTCAGGGAGTACCACAAGGTAGCGTTCTAAGTGTAACCTTGTTCGCCTTAGCAATCAATGGGGTCTCCAGAATAATTCTCCCAGGTGTAGCTTATACTCTTTTTGTTGACAACCTCTTGATAACTTTTGCAGCAACAAGGATGGCAGTGACTGAACATTGGCTTTAGCTACGCATTGATAACATAGTAAAATGGGCTGAGATGAATGGATTTAGGTTTTCAGTTAGTAAAACTGTAACCATTAGCTTTTGCCGTAAAAGAGGATTCCATCCTGGTCCAGATCAGTTCATACATGGGCAGATAATTCCATGTGTTGGTGAAATAAGATTTCTTAGGCTGATATTTGATAGCAAGCTGACTTGGATTCCATACCTGAATTTATCAAGACAAAATGTTTGAATACAATGAATGTGCTGAAAGCTGTGTCCTACACTTCGTGGGGTGCTGACTGAATTCAGATGCTGAGAATATACAAAGTCTTGGTCTTTTCAAAATTAACTTATAGGTGTGAAGCATACACCTC